>NW_025961287.1:0-256290 GCF_023159225.1 Perognathus longimembris pacificus | reverse complement strand
AAACCCAGAGAAACACAGGTTGCCTAGTTTCCCTCATTTGTGGTTGCTAGAATGTACCTATAAATTTACAAGTAAACACACTGGATGGTTAAAAAAAGAAATAAATACTCTGGGATATGATAAATTATACAGATCTCTAGACATTCACACCGTGAGACCAAAGGAGGGTGTTCTTAGGACAGGAACACAAAGGTGCAATACCTAGGTACATATGATCATATGAAATAATATTTATCGAAATGAATTCCAGGAAATAGAAACAAGAAGTCTTTCTTTGTTGTTCTTTTTTGTTTTATTTTCCTTTTGTCTTTATTTTTCTGTCTTTGGGAGGGTACAGGGAAGCACAGAAATGGTGGGACAAAGGAGGAACAAATGCAGCAGTGGTTCTCACTAGGCACTGTGTTGAAAACGAAGTACACAACTTGTGAGAGGGGCTGGGGTGGGAAAACTGGGAGAGCGTGAGGGAAGGGGTTACACTGTCCAATGAGAAATATAGTCATAACCTGATCCATGTAATTGTAACCCCTCTGTACATTACTTTTATAATAATAATAATAATAATAATAATAATAATAATAATAGACAGAGTACCAACTGAAAACCGAGAGAGAGTTTTATTCTTGGCCAAGAGTAGAAGTGAGAGATAAACTTACAAATTAGTTTTGCCACACTTCAGAATCAAGAGGTTCCAGACACAGTAACAGAACTGAGGAGTCAGGTTAGGTATAACATTTCCAAAAGTCATGTTGCCTTACTCATTTTATGGTTCTTTCTAGGCATCACCATGGCGATTGTGAATTGTCTTGGTACTTGAGGGTGTATCATTTAACATTCGATAGGGTTATAATGAAGTCAAAGATCCAACCTGTTCCAGGTAGTCCACCTGAAGAGAGGCTTCTGGTCTACAGGCATTCCATCCTGAAAGACAAACAAGGTTAGGGTGGGGTGGGAATGCAGCTAGGTCACCTAGGCAGTACCCAGGACAACACCAAGCCCTAACTTAGAGGTTGAAGCTCTGAAATTGTTGCTGATGGTGTAATGGAATGGGACTTTGGAACTGGTGTGTATTGTGTGTAGAATGAGGTTCTTTTGGTGCACGAGAGTGAACTATGTAGTAGGCAATGATCCCCGGCCAGTGATCCCCGATGCCTGGTGATCACAGAGTGGCAAATACCTTCCCTCGCCCCCACTCTACCAAGGTTGGTCTGTGTGCAGTAGCATATGGTAGAAAGCATGGCATGCCACTGTGGGGATTAGCTTATTAAAGTCTGCAGCTTCCATTTTGCGCATGCTCTTCCTTGGATCACTCACTGTGGGGAAAGCCAGCTGTCATATGTTAAGGACACTCAGGCAGCCTTGTAAAGGCCCAGATGGTGAAAAACTTCCAGCCAATGGCCATGCAAGTGAGATTTCTTGTATGTGTGCCATCCAATCCAAATCCAGGCTTTATATGGCACAGGGTGGACCCAAAGCTGGTCTGGACCCAATACCTGAGAAGCCTAAGATACTATATAGCAAAGAACTGCCACTGGAGCTGCAGACTGCTATCCTTAGAAAGGCCTGCTTTGTAAGATGGGTTCTTGGCTGTCCTCTGGAAATTTGGGGTTAAGGGGAGAGGTCCTATTTTTCCCTAACAAATAAGAGTAGCTCAGTGTGTATAAACAGTAAACCAAGTTATTGATGCTCTGGGTGTCTGGAGTTGAATATGTTTCAGGCACAGGGTGTATGTATGAGCATCCCCCAGCCTCTCTTCAGGGCATCAAGTTTGTAGAGAGGTCTCTGGGAGATGACATGTCCCTCAGGTTGTCAGAGTGCGATTCTGGGGGCACTGAGCCTAGGATGTGTGATTTCAAGGAGGAAGGAGCCTGCAGTCCGGTACTCTGTTCCCTATCCAGCAAAGCAAAAGCTGCTGATTTCACTTTGTACCATTTGTTGTAATACATCATGGCTATGAGAACTACTCTTGGAGTCTGAGAATCTTCCTGGCCATCCACAGACCTGAGTGGTTTAGTGCAGCCTTTGCCTACAGAGAATCCCTGAACTACATCACTGATATTCTCCCAGATAACTGATCCTCAGGAATCAGCCAGTGATAAATATTCGTTATTTTCTCACTGCATTTTTTTTTTTTTGCCAGTCCTGGGCCTTGGACTCAGGGCCTGAGCACTGTCCCTGGCTTCTTTTTGCTCAAGGCTAGCACTCTGCCACTTGAGCCACAGCACCACTTCTGGCCGTTTTCTGTATATGTGGTGCTGGGAAATGGAACCCAGGGCCTCATTTATAAGAGGCAAAGCACTCTTGCCACTAGGCCATATCCCCAACCCCTTCTCACTGCATTTTAGGATTGGTTATTATGCAGCAAAAGATAACCACTCTAAACAAAGGAATTCTTCCCTTCTTCTTAGCATGTGGCTATGTTTTGGGAAGGATTTGAGTGGGTCTCCTGAAGATTCATTTGCTGGAAGCTGGGGCCCACAGGATGATGTGTTGTGAATGTAGAACCTTTAAGAGGGGGAGCCAATGAGAAGGTAATTGCACTGGTGGGTTCTCAGGATAGCTGGTTGTTATAAATCAAGGACATTTGTTATATGATGTGTGGACTGACCTTCCTGTTTCCTTTCTCCTCTGTCAAGTTGTGAAGTGGCCACTGGGCCTTTGTCAAGAGCGGGAACCATGCTGTTTGGGGTTGTGAGCCAAATGAACCTTTTTCTATTTTTATGCAGCCTCGAGTATTTTCTTATAGCAACACCAAGTGAGCAATGTCATTTATTGAATGGGTTGAGAGTATTTTCTTGCCTGTGAAGAATTTTGTAGTCTTTTTGGTTCCTCCTGTTCCTTGGCTGAAGAAATCTATATCTTCGCTTGGTGTTGTGAAGAGGGCTTGCCATCCTTTTCTTTCTTTTGGTCTGGAAGAACCAGTCCCAGAAGCAGCAACCTGCCCCAAAGCTACCATTTCCACTACATTCTTAACTGAATGAGATCCATGGTTGTAAGGATCAGGGTATGTCTGTGCCTCTTATCTGTCACTTTTTTCTCAGTTCTGCTGATTTTTTCCCCTCCTCTCTTCCACTGGTGGTGATACCTACTCATGTCATTGAGATACAGACTTCTTCCTGATGAAAAATTGATTACCAAGTGTTTCAGGGCCTTATAAGATATTTATATTTCCTCATTGACTCCCGCTGCTTAGTTTATCATGTGAGCACCTTGAGGAAAGTTCAGACAAACAAACTTTCTTCTTTACATTGCACCCTACATTCCACACTTCTGCAAATTATCTTATATACAAAGATAGGGACCTTTCAGGTCAAGATGACTTTATTGTGACTTGACATATTATTGTTGTTGTTAGTTGCAGCACTGGGTTTGAAACCAGGGCCTTGTGTTTAAAAGTTGGTACTTTACCATCTGAGCTATTCTCCCATACCTTTTTGCTTCAGTTCCTTTTTTTGTCCTGTTGATACTGGGGTTTAGATCAGGACCTAGCACTCATGATCAGCTTTGTCACTCATAGCTGATGCTCTACCACTTGAGATAACCATCCTGACATAAGGAAAAGGTTTGCTTTGAATCACAGTTTCAGGAGGTCCAGTCTATAGTTGCTTGGCCTTGTTGCTTTGGGCCTGTGGCAGCACAGAACCTCATGGTCAGAGTGCATTATGGAGGGCTGTTTACTTCATGGCAGTTGGGGAACCAAAGGAAGAAAGAAGAGGGGCCAGGGTCATGAAATCCCCTGCATAGGCCTGCCACCAATTACCTAACTTCCTTCCCATAGGCCTCACCTCTTAAAGCTTCTACCCTTTTCACTGGGTAGAACAAGTTTTTGTAGTGAGGAAGAGTTCTCACTGGAACTTTACTGTTCCTCAACCCTTTACTAGCTGGTTTGTTGAGAAGAGTAAATGAGTTAAGAAGCTGAAAGCACTCAGTAATCCATAGGGTCATGTAAGCAAACATTGCAATAGCCATCACTCTGAAGCCATTTTCCCTGTCCAGTAAACTTGTTAATCATTACATCACACATGTAAGATAACATGCACATTATATACTGTTTTTATCAGTCCTTGCATCAGCGAACCACAAACACAGTAATCTCAGTACATGGTCATTCCTGCAGAGAATATGTAATCTTACAGATTTCAAAGGCAAAAAAGACTAATTCTGTACAAAGAATTATGTTATCAACAATGAAGAAATGACAGTCTATTAGAATCTCATCTTTCATATATAAATATATATACATACACATATATATGAATACATACATATATGAATACACACACACACACACACACACACACACACAATGTACATAAGGCTTGATGCAGGCCCTGATGTGCTGTTTCAGCTATTTCCTGGTCCAACTCTTCACCACAGTAGGTACTCAATAAATAATCACCAATAAATGTTCATGAGCACACATGGCTATGCTCTGTGGAATACACTGCGTTGTATGTTGTAAGTAGAATGATGGCTTTGTTTGCTGGACTCACAAGGAGCAATAGAATTTTGGGTTGCAAGATGGCTGCAGCCTTTCAGGCTCCTCTCCCGATTTATGGCTTCTGAGGGTGAGCAGATTCTGGAGCGAGGCTGAGGCTGTGCTCAACCAGAGTCCACACCGTGACATCAGGGTCTTTAATTCCTTCCTTCGTCCCTGGTGTATATTCTGTCCTGATTATAGCTGCTGGATCTCATCTCACTGTGAAAAATGTTTCCTCTCTGCTGACTCATGGGGCTCAGTGTTTGATTAACAAGTTTCCCATTTTCTGTGAGAAATACCTAGGTAAGTCCCCCTTGGTTGAGGCGAGGATCTACAATAATTCACAACCACCCTATGGGGCCTTTCATGAGTGACATACTATTTGTAAGGATGTGTCATTTAGAATACAGGTGGCCGCATCCATTCCCAGGCTTCTCAGCACAGTGTGTGGGCTCTGATAAAAGATAACATGACTGTCATGACAGGAGAAACTCTTGGCACTGACGAACCACTATAAAATCAGAATTGGAAGAAATAGATTTGTTCTTTTCAAAGTAGTGACCTTGAAGTGGATGATATTCTTTGACTCTTCTACTGATAGGGCTATGACCCAAAATGTTTCTGGGATCCAAGTTTTTGAGTTGCCCTCAGAGTCTGAAGCACAGTTCTGTGAAGGTTTTTGTTGTTGTTTTTGTTGTTTTGTTTTGTTTTGTTTTGCCAGTTCTGGGCCTTGGAATCAGGGCCTGAGCACTGTCCCTGGCTTCTTTTTGCTCAAGGCTAGCTCTCTACCACTTGAGCCACAGCACCACTTCTGTCCATTTTCTATATATGTGGTGCTGAGGAATCAAACCCAGGGCTTCATGTATGTAAGGCAACCGCTCTTGCCACTAAGCCATATTCCCAGCCCCCTGTGAAGGTTCTTGAGTCTGACAAAGGTAGTGTTTGTAGAAGGCTTGGGTCTGAGGAAGGAATGAAGAAGGACTCATACCTTTCCAGCCCTGGGGTAAGCCAACAGGGCTTGGCTTGGTCCCAGGGCTGCATCCTTCTAGAAGACTTCATTGAGTTATGAGAATTGTGCATTTTTCTTCCAAGCATGATCTCTTTTTAAAAGAATGGGGTTGATGAGGGCATCTTACAGAACATGGTCCTATAATGACTGCCAGGCCTCTGTCCAGCACCAACATGAAGCAAGTGCTGGTATTCCTTTATCTATACATTTGTGTTTCTCATCTTCCTGTTTTTTTTCTTTAGAAGAAAGCATTTTAGATACTACTAAAGCTCTACTCCACTTCCATGCTCATCTCTGTATTTATACCTTAGCCTTATGAAGTTTTTGAACAATCGGTATGAGTTGTATTATCTTGTATCCTATGCCTCCTTCCTAAGCTGTTGTATGCTTCTTTCCTATCCTTGTCATTTTGCTTTCATTGTTCTATAATATTCCACTGTAAGAATAAGTCTGTTTATTCACCTCTTTACCTAAGAGGTTATGATGATTACTTCTTCCCCCCTGCTATAACAGAGAGTGGTGCAGTAAAGGTGTGTGTGGATGGGTGTCTGGCAGCCCCTTGTACCTCAAGGAGAAATTGCTGTGTTCTAACAATATGCGCGTCTTCCATTCAGTGGGTGTTTCCAAGCTACTCTCCAAAGCTTTGTCACTATGTTGCCACCAGCAATTACTGCGTCTCCACAGTCTCTTGGTGTAGCCAGTTTTTCATTGGGTTAATCTGACTGCTCTGGAAGTGCACCTCCTCACCTTCATTAGTTCTTCTCGCTCACTAGTGTGGTGTCGCATCTCTTCATACTCACTGGCTGCCGAAAGCCTGTCCATGTCTACCTCTTTTTTATGCTCATCAAACTTTTAATAACAATGTACAAGAATCATCTATAATATGCACATTATCATTACATTATACTAGGCATTTTAATTTGTTGTCAGTATCTTGCCACTGTCTGGGGGTACATTGCTAGTGGGCTGTGGTGTTGCTTGTGGAGAGGCAATGCTAATTCTCATAGATTCATATTCACCCTCTCAATGGTGTAGACTTTGGGGTATGTAGTGTGGAAATTGGGCTTCACCTCAATGTCATAAAATATGGTCACCTGCCTGGCTCCCATGTCTCAGCGCCTGGAATCCTAGCTACTCAGAAGGCTGAGATCTGAGGATTCCATTTTGAACCCAGCCCAGGTAGGAAAGTCTGTGAGAGTCCTATCTCCACTTAACCAGCAAAAAGCCAGAAGGGGAGTTATGGCTCAAATGTTAGAGTGCTAGCCTTAAGTCAAATAGCTCAAGGATAATGCTTATGCCTTGAGTTCAAGCCCCAAGACTAGTACATGTGTGTGCATACACAAATACACACATACAAGTTACCTATACATTCTTTTAAAAGTTTTGAATTCTAAGCTGGGTGCTATTGGCTCCCACCTGTAACCCTAGCTATTCAGGAGGCTGATATCTAAAGATTCCAGATTGAAGCCAGCCTAGGCAGGAAAGTCCATGAGACTCTAATCTTCAATTAACCATCAGAATTATGGAAGTGTTGCTGTGGCTCAAAGTAGTAGAGCACTAGCCTCAAATGCAAAAGCTTAGGGACAGTATCCAGGCCTTGAGTTACAGCCCCACAACTGACAAGAAAATGTTTGAAATGTAAAATGTTTCACAGTTATCTAGGATTGATTTTGTATACAAGTAATGCTGGAACTCTTTTTCAAATAAATTTCCAGTTGCATTATATGTAAAGTCTTTCCTGCACTGCTATATTCCATATGCTCACATGTGTGGATATTCTGTCTCTGCAGACAGAATTTTGCTATGTTCCCAGACTGACCTTCAATTTACCATCCTCCTGCTTCAGCTTCTTGCATGCTGGGATTGCAGACTTGTGCTACCATGGTTGAGTCAGTTTTGTGCTTGTTAATGGTGTGTTTCTGGCTTGGTCTAGTTTTCATCCATTTTAACTACTTTTGGCTTATGTTTTTGGTAGTGGAATTGCAACTTATTTTTCTCCTTCAGATTTGTTGTGGCTATTCCATTCTTGATGAACTTCCAAATGTGTTTCTGGAGCATGGAAGCCCTCTTGGGCATTTATTGGGATCATGGGGATGCTTTTAGGTGCATTCTTTCTTCAAATCTATCAGAAAGATTTCATGTGTTTTTTTCACTACACTTTTCTTGTATAGTTTCTTTAAAGTTATCTTTATTCCTCATGGCTCCTTTTATTGTATCTTTTCTGTTTCTCTTGTTGGTGAAGAGCGACTTCATTTGTCTTTATATATTTTACTCAGCTGTCATTCACTCTTATGGTTTATCTGTACATATTCTTACAAATTATGCACTTGTATCCATATATATGTACATATATATATATATATATATATATATCTGTTACTCTAAAACTGAGAGGCCTTTTTGCTCTTTTTTTTGTTGTTGCTGGTCCTAGGGCTTGAGCTCAGGGCCTGGGCACTGTTCTGGAGCTTTTGTGCTGGGGGCTAGCACTCCATCACTTGTGCTACAGCTCCACTTCTGACTTTTTGTGATTAATGGGAAATAAGAGTCTCATGGACATTATTGCCTGGTCTGGCTTTGAACCTCAGATCTCAGCCTCCTGAGGAGCTAGGATTATAGGCATGTGCCACTGGCACCTGGATTTTTCCTTCTGTTTTATTATTTGTTAGGTCCAAACCAGGACTTGAACTTAGTATCTGATGTGCTTATTGGGTAGCACTCTACCAACTGAGCCATGCCTCCAGTCCTGAGAGGCCTTTTTAAAAGTCCTATGTCTTATTTTTCTTGTCTTCATGTATTAATATAGACTTTTATTATACCCTTTGGGATTTTTTGTTGTCAGTCACAGAACTTGAACTCAGAGCCTGGATGCTGTCCCTGAGCTCTTTTGCTCAAGGTTAGTGCACTACCACCATTTCCTGATTTCTGGTGGTTCATTCAAGATGAGAGTCTTAAGAACCTTCCTGCCCAGGCTGGCTTCGAACCATGATCCTCATAGCTCAGCCTCCTGAGTAGCTAGGATTATAGGCATGAGCCACTAGCATTTGACTGGCCCTTTGTTTTGTTTTATTGAGGCATATCAACTCCCATACTGTCCATAGCTCCTTTTGCATTACAGTGACAGAGTTGTATAGACTTATATAGTAAGCAAAGTTTAAAGGATTTGCCATTAAGCCCTTTACAAAATGTTTCCTTCAACCATCCACATAATGAGATTGAGCAGAGTCACTGTTGGTAACTCTTCTTGGTTTACTCCTGGCATTAAAATGAGTTTATCAAAGTGCATCATCAAGACCAATGCTAACATATTAATTAGGTTAAGAAAATGTCCTTTTAGTCCTAGATTTATAAGACATAGTTTTTGTTTTACTATTTAAAAAATAGGGAATAAGTGTTGGCTCCTAGCAATTTTGGTACCTTAAGGAGATGAGCTTTAGTCTCATTTCAAACATATTTCATTAAATTATCTTCTAAATTGTTCTATCGTTTCCAGTTCTTGGTAGCAGCATCCCGCTGTTCACCAGAGTGCCTTTGTAGTATGAGGTTGTAATGGGTCTGACTTTTCCTGGGGACTTGTCCACAGTGGGGTTTGTGGGAATTCTGCTCCAGCTTTTCCCATGCCCCTCATTGACCTGGGACCCGTTTTTATGTTAATTCATCAAACTTGGCATTTCTGGGCCGTGAAAACAGCCTAAGTTGATAAGCCTCAAATGTTCCAAAGTTAATGGTCCAGAGTTTAAATTGTGTAGGGAAACTGTTTGTTTTCTTTCCTTGAAGACAGACAGACAGACAGCAGACTGATAGGCAGATGACAGACAGGCCCATGACCTGAGCTTCTGGGAGACATTTCTGAACCTCTTTTTCCTGGAGCTGCTGCTTTTTGAGAGGCTTCACTTGGGACAGCAGCCTTTGGCCTTGGGTAGGCTGCATAGGCTTAGCCTCACTTGCCTACCTACTGGGAGATGCTTACTTCTGGTCCTCTATTCATCCTGGCTCCCTCCTTTCCCTTCCCATGGCTCATACTCTAAGGACAGAATTCACAGGCAATTCCATGCTTACTTCTAGTTTTTAGTTGTTCCTGTGCTTCCTGTGCCTGTTAATATCGCCTTTACTTGCAAGTTCAGTTGTGAGTTTAAAAAGATGATATATGGCTAGGTGCTATTGGCTCACATCTGTTATCCTAGCTGCTCAGGAGGCTGAGATCTGAGGATCACAGTTTGAAACTAGCCCAGGCAGGAAAGTTCTTGAGACTCTCATCTCTAATTAGCCACACAAAAACTAGAGGTAGAGCTGTGACTTCAGTGATAGAACGTTAGTCTTAAGCAAAAAAAAAAAAAAAAAAAAATCAGAGACAGTGTCCAGGCCCTGAGTTCAAGCCCCAGGACTAGCACACAAAAAAAGAGATAGGTTCAGGGACTTGTAGCAAGTGTGTGGTTTGTGTCTTCTGAGCTCACTCTCTTGCAGCAAGGAGACGATGTCCTCTAAATATAGTTTTGATATTCAAAACAGATGCAAACTTATTAGTCTCACCTGGTAATTCTGAAATATGGTAATGGTAATGATTATGCTTCTCTGGGAGAATTTACAATTTTGCATGGTTTTCAATTCAAGAAGAAGCTGAAAGAGGTGTTTAAGGGGCATTCAATGCTTGAAAATAAAATGCAGATACATAGCAGGGTGCCAATGACTCATGCCTAGCATCCTTGCTACTCTGGAAGCTCAGATTTGAGGATCATGATTTGACACCAGCTTCGGCAGGAAAGTCCATGAGACTCTAATCTCCCACTCAACATGGAAAAGCCTGATGTGCAGCTATGGCTCAAGTAATAGAGTGCCGGCTTTGAGCGGAAACAGCTTAGGGACAGCATCCAGTCCCTGAGTTTAAGACCTAGTACAGACACAAAAAAAATACCCACAGGTACACCACTAGCCTTTTCTTCTGAGCAAGTAGAGCTGCAAGGAATTCCTAGGCTGGCAAGGTGTGCGGGATGGGTCTGTCCATCCCCTGTCTATTGCCTGTGTTCAGAATACATGGGCAGGCCTGGGGCTGGCGGAGGCTTGCAAGGAACTGAACTTTCATGTCTTCTCTTGATTTTTTTTTGCTCATACTCTGAAATCAAGGCAACTCTTCCATGAAAATACAGCCAGGGGTCATTATAGTTTTTGATTAGTGCCGGAATGGCTGCCATTTTAATCTCTGTTAATGGTTGAGAGGAGGCTCTATGGGACTTTGCCATGGCTCATGCTTGTTTACAATCTAATCTAGTAGCATCTTAATTTGGATTGAAATACAGCCTTGGGAATTTTGCTCAGTGCTTTTCAGAGTGTTCTGGAATGACACGTTACCTGATGCTACCTGAGGGAGGGTACTTGGGCAGTCACAGCTTCTTGGAGTCCTGATCTACCCATGAGAGCGCCAGAAGTGCCAGACTGTGATTCCACCACAGTCCTGTTTGACTATGGAGCTGTGCACATGACTGCAGAGAGCCTTCTTGGTATACAGTAGGCACATTTGCAGAGGAGCTGATCCAGCTAACCAGTCTATCTGTAGCAGAAATTACAAGCCTGCTAATTAGAGTGATGTTCAGCTTCGAGCTAAGCGCTAGGCACCTGTGGACTTTGACAGAATTTGGACTTCTGAATGGTTTGACAAGAGGAAAGGAAAGGAATAGGCCAAAGAGGCCATCTCAGGGCAATTGCTTACAATCAGAACCGGACGTAGCCCAAGGACCTGCTTCTTCCTTTGCCAGAAAAATGCTCATTCTTCCTCTTTCATGACTGCACCCTTGTTCCAGTATTGACTATTTTCATTTTTCTTTTGTTTTCTGGCCTAGTACTCTGTACAAACCCAGGGCTCCATAGTCTGAGATATGCCCTCCCCAGTTGGCACAGTTTTCTAACCTCTATGACATAGCTGCTCTGTTAATTCTCCTTCCTCTTTCCATGCAGTTCTGGGACTATTCTCCAGTGTTCAATAATCCCTTGCTGTCTAGTGTTCTCTCCCTTTCTCTCTTTTTACTAATTGTAAAGAGATATTCACTAATGTTAATATTTATTGAACATATGTCATCATCATGTGCCAGGCCCATTTAAAGCATTTTAATAACAGTAGCTGATACTTATTAAGCACCCACTGTACGCCAAGTACTGTTTTTGGTACAGGGAATGTGAAGTAGTTGACACAGTGACTGCTTCTCTCCAATCATGTTTTTCTAAGGGACCGGTGGAATCCATCAGTAGACAAACCCCAGGCGGTGGCAAGAAGGGACATGAGGAAGGCTTGTGGAAAGAGGGGCTGCCTGTCTGCTATGTGACTCCTCAGGCCTCCCTATCATTCACTCACAGTTCCACTTTTGTCCAGAGCCCAGCTCAAGTCCTGCACCTGCACTATGACCCTTTTCTCCTTTTTTCTTTTCACATTCTTTTGAGATATTGGTGATAACCAGCCATTCCTATCCATTGCCTTTGTGGAAGGGAAATGCATACGTTGTAGGGCACTTCACCATTGCATTCTAGGACCCAAAGTTGGAGCATTTGACACTGACTCCTCACAAGAGCTTAACTCTTTCCACTTAAAGAGAAGGAAACAGACTTTCTGAAGGTTACATCTGGTAAGTGACTGAGCCAGGATTTGAACTCAGGTCCTGTAGAATCCACAAGCTTCTCTTTGCCACTAGCCCAATCCTCTCCAGTATGATCAGGACCCTGCTTTGATCTTTCAATCTTGCTTCTTGTTCCCCGTAGGGAAAAGGCAACTTGTCTTAGAGACATGGGTCATACTTCACGTAGCTTCTGGTTTTGTAAATCTGGGTTTTCTCCTTTGACTACTCTTGCAGGTGTTGTGTAGGTGAACGTAGCTATGCCTATGCACACAAGGTAAGCATTTTTTTTACATTCCCTCTCCTTAAGTACTCTTGCTGAATGCCCAAGGTTGGACCAGACCTGAGCACATGAAGCCTCTACTCTTCAGTAGAGGGGTGTCTCGGTGTAGAGGCCAATCCTCACATCGGAGCACAGCCCTGGCCAACCTCTGAGCACCCATGGCTCCTCTAGTCCTTCCTACCATCTTGCCCGCCTCATGAGTTCCCTTAGTGCATGCAGTCCTAGCTGCTGAGAAAACCTACACATCTAAAAATAGACCCAACTTTTTATAAGTGATGGTCTTGAGAGACACGGAACTTATTTCACTAGATCTTCCCAGGGCTCGGAACACATTTTTTTTTTAAGTTTTTATTATATAACTGATGTACAGAGAGGTTACAGTTTCACACGTTAGGCATTGGATACATTTCTTGTACTGTTTGTTATCTTGTCCCTCATATCCCCCTCCCCCCTCCCCTGTCCCCCCCTGAGGTGTTCAGTTCACTTACACCAAACAGTTTTGCAAGTATTGCTTTTGTTGTTGTTTCTCGTATTTTATCCTTTGTCTCTCAATTTTGGTATTCCCTTTGAATTTCCTAATTCTAATACCAGTACACACTGTTTCCCATACACTCAGATAAGATTACAGAGATAGTGTAGATACAATCACAAGAAGGTGATACACGTACATCATCAATAGTAGAAACTACAGATACACATGGGATGTTGAAAGTAGTTTCAACTGTGATATAACAATCATTTTCATAAAATGGAGTTCATTTCACTTAGCATCATCTTATGGGATCATAAGGGTATAGCTATTGGGCTCTTGTGATCCTCTGTTGTGACTTGCCTAAACCTGTGCTAATTTGTCCCAATAAGGGAGACCATAGAGTCCATGTTTCTTTGGGTCTGGCTCAGTTCACTTAGTATAATTTTTTCCAAGTCCTTCTATTTCCTTACAAATGGGGCAATGCCATTCTTTCTGATAGAGGCATAAAATTCCATTGTGTATATGTACCACATTTTCCTGATCCATTCGTCTACAGAGGGGCATCTGGGTTGGTTCCAGATTCTCGCTATGACAAATTGTGCTGCAATGAACATTGTTGTGCTGGTGGCTTTACTTTGATTTTGTTTGTAGTTTTTTGGATAAATACCCAAAAGTGGGGTTGCTGGGTCATAGGGGAGTTCTACATTTAGCCTTCTGAGGAATCTCCATACTGCTCGCCAGAGTGGCTGAATCAGTTTACATTCCCACCAACAATGAAGTAGGGTTCCCTTTAGGCCACATCCCCTCCAACAACTGTTATTGTTAGTTTTCTTGATATATGACATTCTTACTGGGGTGAGATGGAATCTCAATGTTGTTTTGATTTGCATTTCCTTTATTGCCAGTGATGTAGAGCAATTTTTCATATGTCTCTTGGCCATTCTCATTTCCTCATCAGAGAAGTCTCTTTGTAGGTCTTTAGCCCACTTGATGAGTGGGCTATTAGTTCTTTGCGGTTTTGTTTTGGAGGAAAGTAATTTTTTTAGTTCTGCATATATTTTAGACATGAGGCCTTTGTCAGTTGAATGGCCGGTAAAGATCTTCTCCCAGTCTGTGGGCTTTCTCTTTATCTTGCAAGCTATGTCCTTTGCCGTGCAGAAGCTCTTCAGTTTGATGCAGTCCCATTTGTCCAACCTTTCTTTGATTTGTAGCCTTTCTGGCCTTGGTACAGGAAGTTCCGTCCTGCGCCAAGGAGCCCAAGTGTTACTCCTACTTCTTCCTTTAGTGTTTTCAGGGTGTCTGTTTTGATTTCGAGGTCTTTAATCCATTTGGAATTGATTTTGGTGCAGGGTGATATATAAGGATCTAGTTTTAGTTTGTTGCATGTGTTGAGCCAGTTTTTCCAGCACAATTTGTTAAAGAGGCTATCTTTCTTCCAAACTATTGTCTTAGCCCCTTTATCAAACATTAAGTAGGCGTAGTTCTGTGGGTTCATTCCTGGGTCTTCAATTCTGTTCCATTGGTCTTCAAACCTGTTCCGGTGCCAATACCAAGCTGTTTTTATTACTATAGCTTTGTAATACAGCTTGAAGTTGGGTATTGTAATTCCTCCAGCACTGTTCTTTCTGCTTAGGATTGTTTTTGCTATTCTAGGTTATTGTTCCATATGAATTTCTGGATTGCTTCCTCTATTTCATCAAAAAATGGTGTTGCAATATTAATGGGTATTGCATTGAATTTGTAGATAGCCTTTGGCAATGTTGCCATTTTGTTTATATTAATCCTCCCAATCCAGGAGCATGGGAGGTTTTTCCATTTCCTTAGTTCTGACTTAATTTCGTTTTTCAAGCTTTTAAAGTTCTCCTCAAAGAGGTCTTTCACTTCTTTGGTTAAGGTTATTCCTAGGTATTTAATGTTTTTGGAGGCTATTGCAAAGGGGGTTGCTTTCCTGATATCAGCCTTGGTCTTCGGGTCGATAGCATACAGAAAGGCCATTGATTTTTGAAGGTTTATTTTATATCCTGCAACTTTGCCAAAGTTTTGTATCAGCTCTAGTAGCTTGGGGGTAGAGTCTATGGGATTCTTTAGGTATAGGATCATGTCATCTGTGAAGAGAGAGAGTTTAACTTCATCTTTACCTACTTGGATCACCTTTATATTTTCTTCTTGCCTGATTGCTCTGGCTAGGAATTCTAGTACTATGTTGAAGAGCAGGGGAGAGAGTGGACATCCCTGCCTTGTTCCTGATTTTAAAGGGAATGGCTTTAGTTTTTCACCATTTAGAGTTATGCTTGCTGTTGGTTTGTCATAAACAGCCTTGATTATATTCAGGAATGTTCCCTGGAATCCCAGTTTTTCCAGGGCTTTTAGCATAAATGGGTGCTGGATTTTATCGAATGCTTTTTCTGCATCCAGAGATAAAATCATGTGGTTCTTTACCTTGCTCCGGTTGATGTGGTGGATTACATTAATTGACTTGCGTATATTAAACCAACTTTGCATCCCTGGGATGAATCCACTTTGATCGTGGTGTATGATTTTTTTGATGACCTGTTGAAGTCAATTGGCCAGAATTTTGTTGAGAATTTTTGCATCTATGTTCATCAGGGAGATTGGTCTGTAGTCCTCTCTCCGTGATGAGTCTCTGCCTGGTTTTGGGATGAGGGTTATACTGGCTTCATAAAATGAGTCTGGTAGTGAAAGTTCTCTTTCAATTTCATTGAAGAGTTTGAGAAATATTGGAGTGAGTTCTGTTTTGAAGGCCTTGTAGAATTCTGCAGTGAATCCGTCTGGACCTGGTCTTTTCTTGGATGGGAGATCATTTATTGCCGTTTCTATTTCAATACTGGATATGGGTCTGTTTAGAAGGTTTAAATCTTCATGGTTGAGTTTGGGGGTATCAATTTTTTCTAGGAAATCATCCATTTCTTCCAAGTTCTCGAATTTGTTTGCATAAAGGTTTGCAAAATAGTCCCTTATTATTTTCTGAATTTCGGTTATTTCTGTGGTGATGCTACCTGTTTTATCTCTTATCTTGTTTATTTGAGTGTGCTGCCTTTGTTTTTTGGTCAGGTTTGCCAGCGGTCTGTCTATCTTGTTGATTTTTTCAAAGAACCAACTCTTTGTTTTGTTGATTCTTTCGATGGTTTTTTTCGTCTCTAATTGATTTAATTCTGATTTGATTTTAATTATTTGCTTCCGTCTATTGACTTGGGGTTTGGCTTGTTGTTCTCTCTCCAGAAAATTAAGGTGCTTCCTTAAATTATTGAGTTGCTGTTTCTCCAGTTTGTTGATGTATGCACTAAGAGATATAAATTTTCCTCTGAGTACTGCCTTTGCTGTGTCCCAAAGGAGCTGGTACTTTGTGTCCTCAACTTGGTTGAATTCCATAAACATTTGAATTTCCGTTTTAATTTCTTCAATGACCCTCTGATGGTTCAGCAGTGTGTTGTTTAGTCTTCATGAATTGTAGCCATTTCTGTGGTGGCTGGTTGAGTTGAGCTCTAATTTTATTCCGTTGTGGTCTGAGAGAATGCAGGGAATGGTTTTGATACTTCTGAATTTGTACAGATTTTCTTTGTGCCCTAAGATGTGATCTATTTTGGAGAATGTTCCATGTGCTGCCGAAAAGAATGTGTATTCTGTCCTTGCTGGGTGGAACATTCTGTAGATGTCGATTAAGTCTAGTTGGTCTATGCAATTGTTTAGTCCTGTGGTTTCTTTGTTCAGTTTTTGGCGTGTTGATCTGTCCAGAGGTGATAGTGGAGTGTTAAAGTCCCCAACTATCAATGTGTTTGGGTCTATGAGTGATTTTAGAGCCAGTAGTGTTTGTTTGATGAAGTTGGGTGCTCCTGCATTTGGTGTGTAGATATTTAGAATGGTTATATCTTCCTGTAGGAGAGATCCTTTTAATAGCATGTAGTAACCTTCTTTGTCTCTTCTTATCTTTTTTAATTTGAAGTCAATTTTGTCTGATACTAGGATTGCAACTCCAGCCTGCTTATGGGGGCCATTTGCTTGATAGATTTGTTTCCAGCCATTCACTTTTAGAAGGTGTTTACTTTTGCTGGATAGATGTGTCTCTTGGAGGCAGCAGAAAGATGGATCTTGATTTTTGATCCAACTTATGAGCCTATGTCGTTTGATTGGAGAATTAAGTCCATTAATGTTGACCGTTAGGATTGAGAGATGATCGTTTGTTCCTTTCATTATCATTATCTTGTTTAAAGCTGTGTCTTCCCATTTCTTGATCTGATGTTTACTAATTAGGGTTCATTTCTTTGTCTGTATTGGGATCTTGATTATTTTCCCTGTATAGTACATCTTTAAGGATTTTGTGTAAAGCTGGTTTGGTGGAGATATATTGTTTCAGTTTTTCCTTATTGTGGAAGACTTTTATTTGACCATCAGCTATGAAGGAGAGTTTGGCTGGGTACAGAATTCTTGGTTGGTAGTTATTTTTATTTAGAGTTTGGTATACTTCATTCCAGGCTCTCCTTGCTTTCATGGTCTCTGCTGAGAAGTAATTCTGATTGCTTTTCCTTTATATGTGATTGTTTTCTTTGCCCTAACAGCTTTGAGTATTTTTTCCTTGCACTCTGCTGAAGCTGTTTTGATCTATTCTGGTCTGGTCGATTTGGGGTTCTAAATGCTTCTTGTATCTGTATAGGCCTTTCCTTCTGGATATTTGGGAAGTTCTCAGCTAATATTCTGTTAAATAGGTTGCCTATGCCATTAACCTCTTTCTCCAAGTTTTCCTCAATACCTATTATCCTTAAATTGGGCTTCCTGATCGTGTCTTGAATCTCCTGTAGCGATCTGTTTTGTTGCTTGGACTGGATTTGTATTGATTTTTGATCTTTCTCCATAGAATCTAAGGAATCTTCAGCTCCCGAAATTCGATCCTCTGCTTCAGTTAGTCGGGACTGTAGGCTAGTTACTTGATTTCGAATCTCTTTTGCTTCTGACTGGTCTTTCCTGATAATTTCCATGTCATTTCTTAGGTCTTGTATGGACTTCTTTACTTCATTAACTTCATTACTTTGGTTTTGAGAGTTGTCTCTCAAATCTTTAAACTGGTTAGCTATCTTTTCATTTGACTCTTGAAGTCCATTTATCTTTCTATTTGTGGATGCCATGAAATTCTCCATTAATTTTTGCTTTGCCTCCTCACGCTCTAGAATAATTGACTGAAGAAATTCGAACTTTTCATTTATCATGTTTATCAGTAGACTTTGTAGAGCATTTTGAGGGTTCTCTTCTATGTCTTTGATTGGCTGCTCTGCTTCCTGCTTGGGTGGGAGATAAGACTTCATTGTTTGCCATCCTTCTTGTGTTTCTTCTGCCCATTTGAATTGGGGATGCCAGTCTACCAGCACCTGTGAGCACCGTTTAAGACCCAACGCAGCCCTTACCAAGCACTGTTGTGTAAATCTTACAAGTTCACAATTATGTACAGATACCCTGTATACCTGTCTATAAAATTATATTTGGTGTTCCTAAAGAATACAATCTCAATATAACAACTGATCCTGTGCCCTGTGTTCAGTAGTTACTTATTTACTGTTACAACCCTATACGCAATTCTTGTTTTTATATTAAGATCTTTTAGGACTGGCTTTCTCTATGAACCCCTTTGATTCACTCTTATTAAGCTGGGATACCCTCTATCCAATAACCAGGAGTCATTGGAGAATGGAGGTCCAGGCAGTAAGTCAGGAGGGTAAGTTGGAGGTAGTAAAGAGAATAGAGTAAAATGTATTGGGAGGGCAAGTGGTGATTTTGGTTTAGTTTCAGTGACGTGGAAGTGTCGAGAAGAGTAGAAACAGTAGAGAGAATAAGGTTGCAATGATAGATAATGGAGAGTTAGCAGAAAAGAGTGGAGGTGTTCTTCATAGAGAAGTAAGTTTTAAAGAAAGAGAATGCAGAGAGAGAAATAAAGTAAAAGTAGTGGGAGACAGACGCACACAACAGAGAATAATTATTTTAAAAAGAAGATAAAATAAAAAGGAAAAAAATTCAAAAAATCAGCAAAGGAACAACCCAAACAAATAGAAAAGAAAAAAAAACTTGATAAAACAAACTGGTGAAAATAGAAAACATGGGGGAAAAAAAAAGACGACGTTTCCGAATTGAAAAGAATTTTTTTTTTTCAAGTTTAAGAAATTTTGAAAAGATAAAGAAAAAAAAATGGAGTCTTCTTTGTTTGGGTCGTGTTTCCCCAGTCTCTGGTTTCCTTATGATGGTCTGCAGTCTATATTCCTGATTTTCTGGGTTTGGCAGAATTCAGCTTGCTCCTCTGTTTGCTGCAGGGCCGTGGCCTTTACAGACTGCCTTTAAATAGGCTGTGAACTCAGCAGGGAGGGGCGCCTCTGGCCTCTTTTACCCAGCTGAGAGGTGCTTGCCTGTGCAAGGCTTCTGCCTCCTGCACCAGGTGGCCTCTTTCACGGAGGTGGCTTTGGAAAGCAGGTCCTTTTCGGGCTGGGAATTGGGCTTCCTCTGTGATGGGACCGTTTAACTGTCTCAGGAACTTCAGTCAGTGTTTCCCTGCCGCTGGGAGCTGGTGGATGTTTTCACTTTAAATTTAGAAGTCCCGGCGGGCAGGGCGGGGCACCTCTGGCTAAGGTGAGGCCCAGGGCACACCTCCCACGTGGGCAGGGGGCGTTCTCCTGGGCAGAGTCGGCTCTTGCTGATTGGTCCCTCTTGCCCTTTTCAAAGATGGCTAATTTGACCTCACTTTTCCCAGGCCCGCTTTAGTTCCAATCTGGTCTGACCCTATGCCAGTGGCAAAGATGGCGCTTTGCTCTGGCGTTGGGGCAGGGCTGCCTTGCCGGAGTTGCTCTGTGGTCACGAGTGAGAATATCTTTCGTGGGTACTCACACTTTCTCGGCGATTTCAGGTCGTCCTTTCTCAGGCGCCGGCGGGTCTCCGCTGTGTGCTTTACCTCCTTGAAGTGCGGGTTGCTGTGATGGGCACTGTGCCGGTGCCGCCGACACTGGCGGGGCGGTGGGAAACCGCCCAGAGCTTGAATCTGTGTTTTCAGACGTGCAAAGTCGGTTTTTCCTTCCTGGCCAGAATCCCTGTACTGTTACAACTTAGGCTGGTTGTATTTCTAGTAGTAAAAGGTTCTAAGTGGTGACAATACCTTGTAATGATGATAAAGATCAAGATGCATTGTACACATAAACTGATTTGTTATATGGTAAAATAAATAACCTAAAATTAAGGTAAGTAAGGGAAGAAGTGGGTTGGGGGGTGTTGAATGAGGCTATTGAAAAGGGTGACATGGATTAAAATGCCCTGTATTCATAAACTGCTTTGGTGAATGGTAATGGCACTGTACAACTACTTACAGAGAGTAAGAATATATCTTTAGGGGCTGGGGATGTGGCTTAGCGGTACAGTACCTGCCTAACATGCATGAAGTGTTGGGTTCAATTCCTCAGTGTTACTTAAACAGAAAAGGCTGGAAGTGGTGCTGTAACTCAAGTGGTAAGAGTGCTAGCCTTGAGCAAAAGAAGTTCAGGCACAGTGCCCAGGTCCTATGTTCAAGCCCCAGGCCTGGCAAATATAAGAATACACTTTTTAAAACACCTCATAAATACTTTCATTTCAGGCCTTACTTGTTACTTTTTCGTAGAGCCACATCTTATCCTCCTGTTTTTATGTTCAAAAATCTTATTGGAGTCCATCAGAAATGCTCAGTGATAAAACACATGATAAATGTGGTGAGAGACTTAGGTGCTAGAAGTTGGGTATTAGTAATCCTCAGAGTAGATATTGTTATTCTTTGCTCCCTTCTTTCTTTTAAATAATGAAATGGAGGTAGAGGTGACCACAAACTAGCTCATGACAAAAACCAGAATTCGAAGCCAGGACTGTGTGGTTATAAAGCTATCCTCAACCACTGTGTTATGCTATGAGAATTAAGTAGCAAACCATAAAGTAAAAGCTCTCGCTATCCATAATGTAGCAAAGGAATTCCCTTAGTCATTTGACAGTGAGTGTATCGGTGCTGTGGTGAATCCTAGGTTAGGGTGAATAAAATGGTGGACCCTGTCACATAGGATTTGACCTCAGAGAAGAGTAGGGAAGGCTTAGTGGCTTGGGAGGCTTGGTTACAAGTTGACATTGAAGCTTGTTTTAGATCTGTTCATTAAGTCTACAACTTGCCTTAATGAAAGTTGGTTTTGAAACGGACCAGATTTGTATCCTTTCTTTAGAAAGACAGCCATTCAGGGATAGTTATGATGTAAGGAGGCCAAGTCTGAGTAACTTCTCACAGCCATCTTGGTACCTCTTGCTGAGTACCCAGTACTGAAAGGGAGAGAGGCCATACGTTAAATGTAGATGCCTAGCTCAAGGTGAGCTAGGAAAACTGCTTCAGAGAAATGCAAATGTTATAGCCTTATAGAGAATGCTATGATTCTGCATTGATTACCTCCCTAAATGGCTTGAATCACCACGCTCAGCATAGTCTCTTAAGATTCCCCTATGTGGAAAGGCTCAGGCGTATTTCCTAGATGGAAGGTTGAGGCCTGTCTTCCCTAGATGGAAAAGTTCTGCTGGTACCTGAGCTTATACCTGAGTATGTCCATGGAAGGTCTGCTTTTGTTGGGATTGCGTGCCTCCACCCCAAGCATGTGGTTTGTGTCTTTAAAAGCTTTGTGTAAGCTCTGTTCCGGGCTGCAGATCTTTGAGACAGGAGTCCATCTGTAGACCACCAAAGCTCTAATAAAGCCTCCCAATTCGACCTCTCAAAATGTGGCTTCTCTTTTTTCTCACCGTACAGCAGTGGCTCTCTAGTACTTGTGTCTTAAATGGCAACCAATTAACGACAGCTTTCCTTACTTGATAACCTATTTGACACCATACACATGTGTCTTAGAAATCTGCCAATCATAGAGCCGCATACTTTTCAAAATTCTCTATATATCTGTTTCACAATTCCCTCTCATCTGTTCTATTTGGAGGTACTCTTCATCCACTGTAGGTCTCTTTCACCATAGTGAGCAATGAACTCATCTCTTTGCTTCTGTTTCAACTAGTAAATGGAGTTTTCATAGCCCTACAGGTGAGATCTTGTTGGACTGCGGAGAAGAAGTGTGGATAAGAGGTTGGAGCAGGATGGGTAGTGATGATGGTGGGTGCTGTATACATGAAGCTGAAGAGGGCCTCTTGATGCAGCAGTGTGTGTTGAGAGACTTGAGGGACTTGAGAATAGTCCAAAAAGCCCCAGATCTAGACAGAGAGCTTCTAGAAGGAAGGGCTTTGGGGTAGGAGAGGATGTTTCAATGTCTGTGGAAGAGGCAAATGAGGCAGGTGGGGAACTAGGAGGAGTCTGATTGCAAGATTAGGCCCTAAACTGTTGTGAAAGCCAAGTCAGATCCTGGAGTAGTCTACTCCTGAATATGTTACCTAGTTATCTTTCTCAGTCATGATTTACTATCTTTTCTATCGATGGAGAGAGATGCCTGTCAGAGAAGAGAAACTTATCTGGCTGCCCGTGACTCGGGCCTGTAATGCTAGATATTCAGGAAGTTGAGATCTGAGGATCATGGTTGAAAGCTAGCTGGGCAGGAAAGTCTGTGAGACTCTTATTTCTGATTAACCACTAAAAAGCTAGAAGTGAATAGAAGTGGAGCTGTGGCTCGAATAGTAGAGTGCTAGCATTGACAAACAAAAAGAAACAAACAGTTCCAGGACAGTGCTCGGCCCCTGAGTTCAAGCCTTTGGACCGACAGCCAACAAACATAAGTGAAGCCTACAACAATTTATTTGTTGTTGATACCTTGTTTCTTAGTGAAATCATCTGTCTTCTGCTGGAATTGTTGTTGGAACATGATGCCCCCCAGGTACCTGTTATTTTAGTTTGGGGATTATGGCTGCGCTGAATGAGGGTGGTGGTGTTGGGGCTGCTTGGTCCTTCTAGCATTGACATGGGGTTTGCTCTGTGAGATGACAAGGCCAGCTCCACATTTTCTTGTGTTACATAAGAGGCTCTTTTATTTCCTGACCCCTTTGCTCCTCCCAATGTGTTCTCCTATAGCTGGCTGGAAGTGACTCTCTTTTCTTATGACTCCCAACGATGGGACATATTTCCTTAACC
Source organism: Perognathus longimembris pacificus (assembly GCF_023159225.1). NCBI lineage: Eukaryota > Metazoa > Chordata > Mammalia > Rodentia > Heteromyidae > Perognathus > Perognathus longimembris. Next base: position 233,345 of record NW_025961287.1, on the reverse strand, counting down.
ATACCTCACGCTGCCTTGGATGCGCAGTGAATGCATCTTGCTTGTTCACACTTGAATTACACCTGGTTTACTGACACTCTCCCTGTGTGGGTTGCTAGCTGCAGAATTTATGAGTTACATCAAGTAGCAGAAAGTTTAAAGATAAAGCAAGGGGCTTACAAGGAGCATGCTGCCACATAATAAAGGCTTGTGCACTACACACACAGAGACACACACAGAGACACACAAAGAGACACACACACAGTGTTAATAGCACACTGAGTTAGAAAAATGAAAAGTTGTAAAAAATTAGTTTGTCACTGTCACCACCTCCATTCACTTTCAGGCTGAGACTATGGCCAGAGCTCGGGCCAGAGAAAAATGATCCAGATTGGGAAAGAGAAAGTCAGATGGTCATTACTGTATCTAATAAATGAATTCAGCAGAGCTGCTGGACACAAGATCAATGGACAGCATGGCAGCGTGACTATGATCCAATCATGAGTTACCTGGACAAGGAGTCTCATTTGTAATAGCTAGTGAAACAATGAAATACAAATGGATAAATGTAACATTCACTACAAACTGGGAAAGAATCCTAGAACACATACACACACAGATACACACACACACACTACGCAGAGTAATTTTAAGCAAAAAGAACAATACAGGATGCATCATATTACCTGACTTCATAATATACTACACCAGAAAAACACGGTAATATTGAAAATGTTGCTGGGAAAGTTAGATATTTACCTGCTGAAGGATGGAGCTAAGCAGTAAGTGAAAGAGAGAATGGACAAATAGTACTGAATCAAACTAGGAAGTTTCTGCCTAGTGAATGACATAGTTGATAAGCTAAAATAGACAGCCTAGAGACTCAGAGAAGACCTGTGTCAGCTACACGTCAGAGGGTTCAAGAAACTAAACTCTCAAAGAATCAATGACCCAAATAATAAATGGGCAAATGAGCTAAATAGAGACTTCTCAGAAGAAGTAAAAACTGCCAATAGACACATGAAAATGCTTTTATTGCTGGCCATAAAGGAAATGCACATCAAAACAGCACTGAGATTCCATCTCATCTCAGTTAAAATGTGTACATGATCAAGAATGCAAACAACAATAGAGGCTGTCATGGATGCGTGTCGGGGGAGGGCGGGATCCCTAATAACACACTGATGGTGGGAATGTAAACTACCTCAACCACCCCAGGAAGCAAAGTTTATTTAGATAAACCCAATAAAGTAAACCTAGAACTACCCTGTGATCTAGCAATCCCACTTGAACATATATCCAAAAGATTACAAACCATCATATGCTAAAGCCTCTTGTATAACCATGCTTATTGCTGCACTATTCACTACAGCTAAGGGATGGAAACAGCTCTTATGCCCCTTAATGTACAAATAGCTCAAGAAAATGTGATATATATGTATATATATGCGATGGAATTTTATTCATTCATTAGAAGGAATGAGATTACATATTTCTAAAAGAAATGGAAGGCCCTGGAAAAAAAATCATATTAAGTGGAATGAGTTAGACCCAGAGAGACAAAGGATGCATGTTTTCTCTCATATGTGGAAGCTGGATCTAATTTATACATATGCAAGTAAACACATACAGAGTTGTATGCAAGGGTATACGGACATATTAACTGTATTTGCAAAGAATAATTCAAATGGTGTAATTTCTTAGAAAAACAAACTCACAATACAACAACGTGAATATCAGGAAAAGTATTTGAAAGGTGGGGAGAGGTTCAGGAATGGGGAAGACTAATCTAGAAAAGAGGGTAGGGAGAATGCAGTCATAACATTCAACATGTATCCTATGAAACTGGGAAAATTGAGAGTCGGGGTTAGGTTGGGCGAGATGGGGAGAATGATGAAAGAAAGAGGTGACATGGGTCCAGATACACTGCACTTACAAGTAGATTTAAATATATTTGTTGAATGGTGACTCCTGTGCACTACTACTTAAAGATAATAAAAAGATAACTGAATAGTGGATGCAGATTCTTCTCTTCCCATATACAACAACCAACTTAAAATGAACGAATGACTTAAATATAAGAACTGAAACTATGCAACTGCAAAAAAGAAACCAGGTAAAATACTTCAGGACATGGAAATAGGCAAAGATTATTTTTCTTTAGAAAAATAAGAATCCAGAAGCTCAGACTGTGGCTCATACCTATAACCCCAGCAACTTGGGAGGGAGAAGAAGATCTGAAGAAGACCATGAGCAAGGAGATCATGGGTTGAAGCCAGCATAGGCAAAAAGATATTGAGTCACTATCTTAACAAGCAAGTCAGACATGGAGATGCATTCCTGTAATCCAAGCTACACGGGAGCATTGGTAGGAGTATGCTAGAGGATCTCAGAGTCCAAGGCTGGTCGCAAAATGGAAGAACCTCTCTGAAAAATAATATAAAGCACAAAGGACTGGAGGCATGGCACCCCTGCCTCGCAAGTGCAATGCCCTGAGTTCAAACCTTGACACCACAAAAACGTCTATAAATTCTTTTAAATTCTTTTACTTCTGAGTTGGGAAGTTTCTGGCTAATAGTTTTTCCAATACATTTTCTGCTGATTTTTTTCCCTCCCCATCTATATCTATCTATCTATCTATCTATCTATCTATCTATCTATCTATCTATCTATACACACACACACACACACACACACAGTGAATGTTGATTTGCTTGATGGTATTTTGTTCCTCTGACTATATAAAACTTAGCAACTTGTGTTTAAGTTCATAGACTTGTTTTGCTTTTTGTGAAGTCAGCTATTGCGCCCCTTCAATGAGTTTCTAATTCAGTTATTAAATTCTTTTAGCTCCAGAGTCAAGTCTGTTCTTTTATCTTATTTTTGTTTGCTAATATTCTTGTTCTGTTCAGTTTTCATTTCTTCCTGATTTTATTTGTATACCTATAGCTTATTGTGTTTCTCTTCTCTTTTTTCTTTCTTTTTCTTGTTGTGCCATCATGCGGCTTGAACTCGGGTCCTGGGTGCTGTCCCTGAGTTCTTTTTGCTCAAAGCTAGTGCTCTACCAGTTTGGTCCAAAGAACCACTTCTGGTTTTCTGGTAGTTCATTGGAAGTAAGAGTTTTGGAAATGTCTGTTCCTTTGATGAGGTCATATTTCCTTGTTTCTTTATAGACCTTGCTGCTGATGTACAATTTGTCTGTTTGCTATAATTTTGGCATTTGTAAGAACACTCAGTTCTCACAGTCTTTATAGATTGGCTAACAAACCATCTAGTCAGATCAGGACCCTCCCCTTGTGACCCATCTAACCCTAATTATCCCTCCTCCCACCCCTCCACCCCACAACCCAAATCTCCAATTCCATTGCACCTAAGTTTGAGAATTTATTACCCTCATACATGGCAAGACCTTTGCCCACCAGTCTGGAGAGCAATTTGGAGGGGCTTTTCTGGATCCGTGTTTTCTCTCTGCTTGTACATATTCATTTCCCAGAGACTTGCCGTATTTTTTTTAAGAGTTTGTCATCTCCAGCTCCATCTGCTTTTGCTTTGTTTTTTGCCAGTCCTGGGCCTTGGACTAGCTTCGTTTTGCTCAAGGCTAGCACTCCGCCACTTGAGCCACAGCACCACTTCTGGCCTTTTCTGTATGTGTGGTGCTGGGGAATTGAACCCAGGGCTTCGTCTATATGAGGCAAGCACTCTTGCCACTAGGCCATATCCCCAGCCCCTGCTGTTGCTTTGCAGTACTGCAGATTCTCTGGTAGGGCAACAAGCAACCCCTGGGCATCCAAACTTTTGATGGGGCAGGAGAGAAGTCAGTCCTGCAGGTATCACCCTCAAAACCTGGAATGTTTGGCCCATGCCTGTTTCCTTGCCAAGGGAGAAGCCATGAGTAAGACATTTTCTCCCAAGTACATTCAGCCGTGCTGAGTGTAGGTAAGGGTAACATGGAAGAACTGCAATGAGTTTTCTTACCTGATATAGTTCTACTGTTGTTGACTTCCACTCATCTAGGGGAGCTGTCTAGGGTCTCATCAAAACTTTCTGGATAGTCAGAAGCTCTGTGAGAATGAGTTGAGATCTTCCTGTCCCACCATCTTGTTTATGTCACCACCCAGGAAGACAAGATTTGATACCTATCAGGATAGGGCAATGGAAAGGCTGTCTGGGGATAAGATTCCATGTCTTCTTCTGTGACTATCAGTAGAGCTATTGATACATTGTTTTTATTAAAGGATAAGGGTGCTAAAATAGAGATTACAAAAGTATATTTGAAACTATAACATCTAAAACAATGCATTTGCTTACCCTCTTCATGCTCTCAGAACTGTAATGGTAAAAAGATTTCCTTTAATATTTTCCTAATTATGAGCCCAATAAATGTTTATAGGAGAATGGATATGTAAATCAGCTGTAATCTGTTCAGAATGTTTAATGACTGTGAGCATTTTGGAATATTTTTGTTATATTTTGTATGCATCTGTGTAATATATTCCTAGTTATGTTGAATATATTACATAAATATTGTCTGTACACAGATTACATTTACATTTGTATCATGTTTCCTCTGTGATTACCAGGTTTTATATAATGAATTTTTTCCATGTTAAGCCTTCAGTGATTTTTCAGTACTACACATTTTCCTAACATATGGTTTTGCCATATTCTAATTAATCATCTAACCACATCTCATATTTCTATATAAAAGGTCATGACAAATATGGGGATGTGAACACCTTTGTAAAAATACTGTACATGTGATTTCTTTCCAATAGATCCCTGGAAATGGAATTACTAGGTCAAAGAAGGCTTGGACATGAATCCTTTTAGAATTTTTCTCTTCCCTTTGGCCAATCGCTTTTGGATAATGTGTGACAGTATCTGTTATATTGCTCTTGTTACATAGGGGTATTATCTTTTTTTCATTAGTTTGATAGGTAATGATGATGCTGCATTTTATTTATATTTACTCACTTATTACCAAGGTGGAGTACTATTTCATTTGTAGTCATTGTTCTGCATCTGTGCTTTGTTTATTCTTATTCCCCTTGCTCTTTTTCATATTGGGAGACTAGAAATTATGCTTTCTAACTAGCTTTTAACTATGCTATATTGAGGCCATTCATACATTCTTAGTTATGTGGTACTAAATTTTCCCTGATTTATGATATATAGTTTTAATTTGATCTTCTGTTCTGGCATACTGAATCTTTTGTTTTAAAGGGTTTGTATAATTTCTTAGCAATTTCCTTTTTTATTGGCCCAGTAGTTAAGTTCCATCAAATATTAGGTAAATGTGGATTTTCACATATGTCTATGTCAGGTCTCTCTGTTTTAGTCTCCCCTGCTATCTTTGGGGTTCCCCAGGATTATCTCCGGTGAAGTCTGTATCTTTTAGCTCTCTTAGCTATATAAAGCTTAATTCGTGTTGATTGTACCAATAAGGTGAGATGTTTAGTTGTGGGGATAGAGAAGCATTTCACAACTTTGTGTTTATATATCAGTCCGGTATTGAGTCTGAGTTCCTGAGCTATGACCTTCAAAGAGCAGGCTTTCTATATACCCATAGATGAGAGAGGAAGGTGACAGGAGATGGGAAGAGGAGACGCATCCTTCCAGAGCATTGAGGCTTTGGTAAAGTCTATTTGTTACTGAAATCCTCTGGGCATGTTTCACAGTGGGTACTGAATGACCGTGTCCTAACATTCAGGATGAAGCCTGAGCTGCCACTGAGAGTGGGGAGTTGGGAGGACTTAGGGAACTCAGATGAGGTCATGGAGGGAGGACCCTGATCTGAAGTGGAGGTAAGACTCATTGAAGTGTGAAAGTCTCCCAAAGACTGTTGCTCCAAGAATATCTCATGCCTGGCATATTGTTTGTTTGACTCTGCCATGTTGTTCGACTCCAAGGGCTTCCTATTCTTGTGGAAACTCTGTTGCATTCTTTCTCCCTTCTCTACCCTTGCCATGGATCCTCCATTTGTCCTCTGAGTTCTTGACTTGTGTTGGTAATGTTGGCTACATGAATCGTCTTCCCCTTCCCCCTGCCCTGGTCATAGTTTATCTCTGGTTGCTTTTCAGTGTCTGCATGTTCCAGACATGGCAAGACATTTACTGCCCTCTGTTGAAGTCATAATTGTCTGCTGTACTGAGTAATCATGAGATTCCATTATCAACGTGTGATAAAACTGTAACTGGTAGCCCCTTTATTTATCTGACCTTATGGCCCTCTTGCTTTGTTAGATGATCTCAAGGCTGAAAAGCACCCCAAGACTTAATGCTCATACAAGCGCTCTAGCTCTGTTTTCTTTCTACACAAAAATGCCAGTGATCTGAGAGGCAGTTCTTCCCATGAGATGGTAATATCATGGACCCCATGAGTTGTTCCAGCTCCAGATTATACTCTACTCTGACAAATATGGTATCTAGAAACCCTTCTTAGCTGTTTTGAGTTGATAAAACTAAAGAAATCCATGATTAAGTGATTCAAAAGGTGTGATGAGTACTGACTGGGCAGCGGTCCTGCATTAGGCTATATGTGTATTACTTTGCTTAATTAGCACAGCAAACCTGGGAGGTATTAGCCTAACATTACAAGGGAACTCACTGAACATCACACTGCTTGTCAGTGGAGCTGGTCATGTGCCCAGTTCTAGCCACTACCACTTATGAATTGCATCATTAAGACATACTTTGCCCAGTTAGTTAGCAAGCCAAGGGCTCGCTGAGAGAATGGGGCAAGGAGAGGTGAGTGATGACTGACTGGATGGAATAAGATTCACTTGTCATGGGACAGTGAGTGTGGAGTTAGTGATTCGAGATGATGCTAACAGATGTGGCATTAGACACGGTGAGTAGGCTTTCCAGATGCCATGTGTGACCTTTGCCTTTGTTTCCATCCCGGTCTGGACTTGCAAACTTTGAAGCTGAGCATTGCCTTGTGTGCATAATACCCATCCTGAGGCCAGGTGTCACATAGCACCTGGATCAAGATCCCAGTTTCTACCCAACCAGGATTCCCAGGCATCATCAACCCAGCCAGAGAGAAAGTGGATGCAGGGATTTCCTGTGTAGTCATACTTCTGCACAGGTGGCTACATGTGTCCTAAGTTAAATGGCAGCTACATTCATCATCATTCATCTGGAAATGCTTTCATTTGAACACCATTTCCAAATGATGTTTTAACCTTGATTTTCCACCAAGCCTCAGAAGCATACATTTTATTTCATAGCATTTTTTGTAGGATTTCCTAAATTAGTTAGACCCTTAACTCAGTTCTCCGAGTACCAAAACCCTTTGAAGTCCTTTGTGTGACAAAGCTGGGAGAGTCTGTGCTACCTTCTGCTCACTTCCTTTTTAGTGGAGAGTACCTATTTTTCCTTCTCATTGTCCTGGATACCCTACAGCTTTGTCTTCCTTTGCAATTCATCAGAAAGAGACAAATCATATCTCGGCAGGAAAACAGGGACTTTTGAGGGCTGATTTTCCTTTTGAATCAAAGTAGAGATTTATGGTCCCCCTGCTTTCCTTCAGGTTTTTAGAAGCTTCCAGGCAATCAGTGCTCTTATCAGTGGGAAGTAGTGGGCTAGCCTTCTCTCAGTATTGATTGCTTTCTTTTACAGGGATTCTTTTCCTATAATGTATTTTTCCCCTTGAAGCAGAGGCTCTTGAGATTTTTAAATACATCTCACAAATAACAGACTATGCCATAATTGCTCTTATTCTACTTGTTAGCTTTTTTTAATTGGATTAACAACACATGCCAATTGCAGTAATTAAAAATAGTGGCTAGCTAAAGTTACAATTTAAAAACAACTGCTATCATCCTACTACCCAGAGATAAGTTCTAACCTTATCCATCTTATAAGTTCTATGCAACTATTATACTTCATGCTGTTTACTAATCACATACTGAGAGACTAATTACTTTTATGATGATGGTGATTTATAAATAATTGCCCACAAGTGAGGCATGGAGATTTGAAATTGCATCCATCATAGGAAAATCAGGCTTTTCTTCTTTCATTTGGAGAGAGAAGTAAAAGATGTATCAGTGAAGAATTTGCTTCTAAGAGTATATTTATGTTGGGCCTACTTTCAAGATATGGAAAGTTTCTTTAACTCCTGATTTCATGACTTATTCCTAAAAGTAAATACAATTGTCCCTCCCACTTTCCCTCCACCAAAATAATCCTAGCTTTGGCAAAAACTTCTTAGTTAAGTAGGGCACTGGTGGCTTTTGCCTGTAATGCTAGCTACTTAAGAGGTTGAGAACTGAGGATTGCAGTTTGAAGCACGCCCAGTGGGAAAGTCTGTGAGACTCTTATCTCCAATTAACCACCAAAAAGCTGGAAGTGGAGCTGTAACTCAAGTGGCAGAGTACTAGCATTGAGTGAAAAGAAAGCTAAAGGACACTACCTAGGCCCTGACTTTAAGCCCCAGTATTGGCAGAACAAACAAAAACAATCCCAACAAAACAAACCTCCAAATCCCAATGGAAAACAAAGTGGAAGCAGGAAAGGTCAAGCTGTAGGATTTTAATTTGGAAACTGCAATGCTTTGGAGCACAGAAGAACTGAACATGGCCTTGGCTCTAGCTACCATGGGCAATGGGTTCAAAATGAAGGAGGGGTTTCAAAGCATAGGTTGGATAATTGGGAAAACTCAGAAGAATAGTTTGATACTTACCTTCATGCTTACTTTATTTTTGTCATGTAAACAGAGCTAATGTTCTACAAATGCATTGAGATCCTTCTAGTAGAAAGCAAAAGAGTGGGTAAGTCAGAAGCAAACAAATGGGTTTGGACATGTCATCTCCCACAGTGCCACTCAATGTGGCTGGCTGTGGAATTTGCCCTATGATCCCTTTGGTGGGCAAGATTAAATATAGTTGAAGCTTTGCATTTGACATTCTTTTGCAGGTTTTCCATATTTGATGATGGAATCCTATTGGTGACATTGTGACATCTTCTGGTGACTTATCCTACATTTCAGACAAGAAGGGATTAATGCTTTGTCTGTTAGGACAGTCTCTACATTTATTTTTGAAGATTTACTCTATTAAAAAGGCAAGTTTAGAAAGACGAAAATGTGACAAATGAAACAAACACAGTAACACTAAAAAGCAAACAGAAAAACTAGTAGATTTGTTGCAAAAGGATCACTAGATTTCTTTAATGCTACAGGGACACTTTATTTGTCAATAAATAAAAACAAAGGCAATTAAAAGTTCTTGGAACACCCCCCCCAATTGCAAAGGAAATCCCACATCAACATAAGTAAAATAAAATGTACCTGAATGCTGAGTAATGATAGGTAATAAAAATGAATCCACTGGAACTTATGCTTGGAACTAGAAAGGTGACCAAAGAACGTATCTCCTTTTGCTGAGCAAATGTCACTATCTAGATCTTCACTGAATAAAAATATTTACCTAATAATAAATTGGAAATATCTTATTTTAATCTTCATAATTTATAAAATATGGAGGACATAGAATATTTACTGAACAAAATGAAAAGGCACTTAAACTTTAGCTTGCAAGATAAGGCAGAGATCATTAAATATGAGAATAAGAGCTCAAAAGTGGAGTCTATATTTTCTCTTACATCATGATGGATAGTTGAGTAGTACCCTTTAATATGGATAATTGGAGAAATAGAAATTTGAAAATATAATCATAGAATTAGCTAACAAATAAAGATATGCCCAAAGGAGACAGTGCATTTTACAATCTTTCTCTGATAATGAGGCATTAATATAAATTGTTCAAGTTCATATGAGGATAAGGTATGCTTGCACTGTCACTTTATGTCCTTGTTATATTTCTTTTAAAATAATCTATATGCATGTTCTGAAATAAAAAAAAACCCACAGTGGGGGCATATGATCTGTAAGAAACTATAATAAGCAATCACACTATGAAAATTTTGCTAACTTTCCCTGTTAGAAGACATAGTCTCAAATACAGAAAAGAAGGCAAAAAGTCTACCTTCATATACTTTGCAGAAAAAGTACCTGAGCGAGCCAGGTGAAGTGAGTGGCTCAAGCCAATATTCCTTCTACTTGGCAGGTGGATAGTGAGGCCAGCCTGGGCATAAAAGTTTGAGATTCCATTGCAACCAATGGCTGGATGCACTGGTGAATGCCTGTCTTCGCAGTGGCAAAGGAAAGCACAAAGAGAAGGACCACAGTCCATGCTGGCCTTGGGCTAAAGCGTGGCCTTATCTTGAGTAAAAATTTTTTAAAAAGAGTCTGGGGGCATCGTTCAAGAGATAGAGCCAACTGCCTTATAAGCTCAAGGCTTTGAGTTCAAACCCTACTATAGCCAGAAAAAAAAATGGCACTAAGTTGGACAATAAAAAGAAAGGCAGAAGTTCTAGGCAATTGCAAGCAGAAAGAAAATAGGGCTGGCAAAATTATCATGAGGCAACTTTAAGATAAAACCTACTGGGTAGGAGGAGCTCATAATGGTAAAAAGTGAAACTTCACAGGAAATTACCAGTGGGTTATCAAAAGAAAGCTGAAAGTTGGAAAAACTTAGTAGGAAATAAAATAAAGACTGAAGTAAGAAAATGTCAGTATCTATAAAATTAGAATAGCAATTAAATGGCCTCATTTAAGGTACCAAAATATAATATGCTTTAAACCAGGCTGCATGTATGAAGGAAATCTGAAAAAGAAAACTAGGCTCCTGGGTGAGGTAAGTAGGAAGTACACATAGTTCATTCTAATCACAAATTTCAGGCATTTCCTAGTAGAAGGAAGGGCAAGTTTTACTGGTGACATTTTCTCATGGTAAAATCCCATAAAACTGAAAACTTTGAGATAAAGGTATTACCAAGAGGTGCTGTCACAATTGTTAGCATGTGAGCTATAAACTCTCTTCTTATCACTCAATCACAGAAAAGGAAGATTGTTGATTTTTCTTTACGCTATGACACCAAATGGCCTGACCAAAATAAACCCCATTCCCCTGACCTTCCATCTTCTCCATGCAACCCTTCCTGCCTCTGTAGAGGAGAAAAGTTGGGTGGGATGCCTCCCTTCCTCTAAGGGAGGCTAAGGCAAGGGTGCAAATGCTGGGTAGGGTGGGAGGCAGGGGCTGGCAAAGATGTGCTCTGAGTTTGGGACCTTTTCTAGCAAACTTAAGCATTTGACTTTCCTTCTTAATGCTATTGGAGGCTGTTATCCTGACTACTCTTATTTTCTTCCCGAGCCCCCATCTTTGCAACTCAAGTGCACCCTATTAGAGCAGTCCCAATTCTTGGTTTGTGATAGATCTCCACCTGTCCATTCACAGCCTGCTTTTGTTGTACTTAGGGCTTAGAGAAGACCTATGAACACATCACCCCCTCTAGAATCAAGACATTCCTGATTTTATTGTATTGTTTTCCCATCTGCCTCTGTGCCTCTCCTTGTCTATTCCTGTGCTGCCTCTTTCTCCTCTCTGCAAAGGAAATCCTGAAGAATTTGTCCTTCTCCTGCATCCTCCCTCTCTAACCGTGTGCTCAAATGATTGGTGTGCCATTTTGCCTGTTCTTGAACTTTATGGAAGGTAACACTCTTGACTTGTGTAACAGTCCCCTTTCTCCTAGGGAGGTGGGGATAAGGAACCTTCCAGAACTTTTCATCTATGTCTCAACTACATATGATACTGAACTCCACACTGTTCTCCCTCCAGATGATAAAGTGTAATTTACTAACTAGGTGCAGTCACAGATTAACAACAATAGCTGATACTAATCTAACAGGGCAATGATCATAATATAATACTGTAATATACTGTAAAAAAACCATTATTTTAAACTTAGGATTTGTTGATTTCTAGAAATGTCCATGTAAGATTTTTAGATCATGTGTCACTGTTGGTATCTGAAACTATAAAAAAGTAGGGGTGAGGGAAGGCAGCTTTAGGGTCTTAGGATTGCTTTTGCACTTGGCCTTCCATTACTAAGTCATCTGTGTGGCTGTTACTAATTTGTGATTATACTAAAACGAATCCATGGAATGTAGAATCATTTATGCTATGATATATTTGGATTGCAGCTTGTGAATCCATACCTTTGTCAAACCTGCACTTACAGATATGAATTCTGACAATTCAAATCTATAAGTGCAAGTATGGGTATAAATATTCCAATAGATTTTTAGGGATTGTTTCTATCTCTTAGAAGAGAATGGTAGGAAATAAAATTTGATTTTAATTATGTATAGGCTAGGGAACAATTAGATTATCCTACTTGCTTAGTTTAATGGCACCCAGTGTTTTCTCCCTATTCCTTCACAGTGTGTGGTTGACAATCCTTCCCCACACTTGCTAGCAATGTTAAAAAAAACTTTCTGCATAATGAATCACTGGGAGAATTTTTTTTTCAAATACAAATGTCTGGATCCCACCTCCAGAGACTGTGATTAATTTGTCTGGGGTGCAGCCTTGAACACAGGGATTTTTCAAAAGCTTTCCAGGTTGTAGGACTGTAAAGTCCTTGTTGTACTTGGTAGGAATCTTGATAAGCAAGCAGAAGCTTAAGCTCCAGTGGGTTGATACTGATAATTATTCCTTTTCTCATTTCTATGGTGTAAGGTTTGTGTTGTTCCAAAGCGGGCCTATCCTGGAATTACAAGTTCAGCAGCCTGAAGTTTAGGATTCTTTTTTTTTTGAGAGGAGGGGCAGGGTTTGTTGATTAAAGTAGATGGTAGCTATCCCATTAAAGTGTGGCTAGCCATTTATAATGGCAGATCTCAAATTTCAGTGTACTTAAACACCTGGAGAGTGTTTGGTTGGTTTGTTTACTACAATGTAGACTTTGTTCTAAGAGTTCTGAGGATGAGCATTTCAGGAGGTTCAAAGTTCACCTTGGGAGAAAAGTACCTCATTGTAATCTACAATATGGGTAGTATTCTCATTGAATAAGGGGTTGTGAAAATCAGAGATAGATGTGAGCCTCTGCCAAATCACCCAGCTCTGTAAGAGTCAGGCCTCTGCTCCGCTAACCCTCAGGCCCGTGCATACTGTACCACCACCCATCATGGAGCTGGGAAAGGCTGCTTATGTTTGGAACATGCTATTATCTCTGTGGTGGCATTCTTTCCTGATTACCTGGAGCACTACCTCTCCTTGTCAAGAAATAGCCTTACTCCTGTGTGGCTTCACGTGGGTTTCACTGAATGTGGTCCTGGGCCACTTATTGTTTTATATGGTGTGTCTCAGTCATGGATTTGGCAGGGGTACGTTTCATTTGCCTCTGGGTTTTGACTACTTGAGACATTTTGGGGTGCCGGGGGCAGAAGAGTAACCCTAGGAAGTAAAGGGGGAACATATGAATTATGTAACAAAGAGCAGGGCAGGGTGCACCCAGGGCTCAGGGACCACTTGGCAGCCAGGATGCTGAGCCTGGAACTCCCTCTACCTAACGCATCCCACATCCCTTGCCTGCCATCTCCCACTGAATAGCTGATGTGGCCTTTGGCAGGAGGACTGGGTATGCCTTCATGTCTCACCACTGGGAAGAGTGTGTTGTCTGTTCCAGGTCAGAGCCTAGCTTGCTTTCAGCTGCATGCTGGACTCAGAATCAGTTAACTGTGCCCAGAACGTAGGCCTTGGTTTTCTTGTAAAAGGAAGAACATATTCCAGATAAAGGGGAGACTAAGGAATAAGTGTCTAAATCAATGTGTCTGTATTCGGAGGCACATAGCACCTCTGTGTTTGAGCTGTACTTCTTGTAAAAGTAACTTTCTTTGGCATACTTGTTGCTAATGAAAATGAAGGCTAAAAATATTTACTTGCCTGTCAGTGACTGAGTACTCATTTTGTTTATAAGATGGATTGATTTTGCTTTTCTGAGAAAACTGAATATAGATAATTTCTTATTAAACACTGAGCTTGCAAAAAAAAGAGTCAAGTGTGTAATATTTTGCTTCTTATTTGGTCTGAAAAAAAATAGCTTTCGTTGGCATCACTTCCATGCCAACTAAGAATTCTTTCTAAACTTCGTGGACAAGTGGGTGGAAATATTTCTCTACATAATTTAAAAAACTTATACTCAGTATATGTTTCTCCCATACCCAGATCAGGATTTTATCATGAAATCTGGGCCTTTGGCCTCTGTGTTTTTAATGATGTTCCTATTGTGCTGTATCTACAGCCATCTGTGATACAGCTGTGCATGACGCCAGGAAACACAATATGTTCCTAAGTTTTATCTCTGTTTGGAAGCAGATGGAAGCTTGTTAGGAAACATCACAGTGATGTTTGTGTCTCTATTTTGTTGCAAAAGCCTCATAATCCCTGTCAATAATCATATACCCTTCTCTTCTTACCTGTAGCAAAAACAGTGTTGTTGCACATGTTGGCACTCTGATATATATCGTTGGTCTGTGTTATTATTTGAATCTCAAATGTCCCTCCAAAGCCTATATACTACCAGCTGAGACACCATCTTATGGCATCACTGGGGCCTAGTGGGAGGAAGTTAGGTCATTGGGTGTATGTCCTTGAAATATTGCAACCCTAGCTTGTTCCTCTCTCTCTTTCCTTCCCTCTCCACCCCTCTCATTTTTTTCCTGGCTTCCATGAGATAAGTGGGTTCCTCTTCCATACACTTCTGCCATGACATTCTGCCTTACCAAGTTCTCAGAAACTGTCACTCTTTGTAGAACTTCCATCTGGCTTGGCAGTTAATGCTAGATTAGCTCCACACTGTCTTGCCAAGTCTTTTGAAGAATGAACTCTCTAGCTCTTGTATGCAGTTCTACCCTGGGATCCCACCACTTCTACATGTCATGACCCAAGCTTGGCATAAATGAGTGAAGCCACTAACTCTCCTTTGGTGTACATATATGTGTGTCCTTTGCAATGGTGGCTGCCATGTTATTAGTTCATGTTTTCTTTTGTGTTCCTTCGTGTAAGTGTTTCTAGTTGGCAGGTGTTGACTTGTGGAGATGTGACTGTAATCCTTCCAGTTTCCACAGATTTGCTATGGCCTTATAACTAAGGCTAAGATTCTTGAAGATTTGGGTCAGAATAATCAATTTCAGAAAATTTTTCTTTAAGGTGATACGATAAAATAGCCTGTTGGGCATACATGCTGGGGTGGTTCTCTCTTAATGAGAGTATATACAATCACACACTCCAATGAGACGTATTTTCAGAGAACTGCTTACAGTTGACAGATTCCTCTTTGGGCATGAAATGATGACAAAATTCTAAAATCAACCATTGTTCTATCTATAATCTCAATGATTCTTTATAAAACAGCCTCTATAGAGTAGATATACCGCTTAGTTTTAAACTAAGGTTTTACTGGGGCTTGAACTCAAGGACTCTTGTTCTCTACTTGAGCCACACCCTCACTTCTGGCACTTTGCTGGTGAATTGGAGGTGAGTCTCTCTCAGTCTCATGTGCTCAGGCTGGCTTCAAAAACAAAAAGCAGTCTTCAGATCTCAGTTTCTTGAGTAACTAAGATTACAGTCACGAGCCACTGATGAGCTTCCTATTGAGAAGTGCCATCATACTTGAGAGAAGAGAAAGCATGACTAATGATCAGCTCCTTGAATTCTTGCACTGTACATATGAAGATATTGAATTTCAGGGAGATGAAATCATTTTTTCATGGTTCTGTAGCAGTTAGTGTTCCAACAAACCATTCTCAACCTAACAATGTTCCCATGGTTAAAAGCACTGTTTACTTGAGACCTGAAGCTTTGCCTGAGATGTTAGGCCAATTATCTGTCATTTCTGGACATCACTTTCCTTATTTGTACAATGTGTTGTGAATATTCTCTTTGTATTAAAAAATGATATTAACCCAATGTCTTCTGGCAAACACTTAACATATAAGCCAGTTCACACAGCTGCTTTTATTTTCAACACATTTTTTTGTGTGTATGCTGACACTGGGGCTCCTTGCTCTTATTTTTTCTTTCTTTTTTTGGTGAGTTGTGGGACTTGAAACTCAGGGCCTGAGTGCTGTCCCTGAGCCTCTTTGTGTTCAAGGCTAGTGTCTGACGCTCAAGCCACATCACCACTTCTGGTTTTTGAGCACTCTATTGGAGAGAAGAATCTCACAGGTACTTATCTGCCTGGGCTGGCTTCAAATCACAATTCTCAGCTCTCAACCTCCTGGGTAGCTAGGATTACAGCTGTGAGCCACTGGCACCCAATGGCCTCTTTATCTTCCTTGCCTTTCCCACTCAAGACTGATGCTCTACCACTTTAGCCACAGCTTCCCTCTGGCTTTTTGCTGGTTAATTGGAGATAAGAGTCTCATCGACTTTTCTGTCTGGACTGTGTTTGAAGTGTGATCCTCAGCTCTCAGTTTCTGAATGGCTACAATTACATGTGTGAGCCCCTGATGCCCAGCATATTTTCAGTGCTTTTTCCCTCCGGGACCTTGGAAACCAGAGAAGGATGCTGGGGTTTCAGCTTTTCTTCCAATGCCTTTGTTTGGAAGCAAGACATAGATAGATAGATAGATAGATAGATAGATAGATAGATAGATAGAGTCATTGTGTGTGTGTGTATGTGTGTGTGTGTGTGTGTGTGTGTCCGTGTGTGTCCGTGTCCCATTATTTCAAGTTCTCCTCATGCAACTTAGAAATACTTAACTGGGAAGAAGAACAGGGCCCTTGTTTGGGAGATAGAATAGTGATAACTTGCCATGTGCTGGTTAAGAGCAGTCATTTTACTGTGAAATACTCTGGCATGAAGACAGGGGACATATTGAGCTTTAAATGTGGCAATGCTATGCTTTAGACAGGAGTTTCAGAGAGGGGTCTGTTCCATGATCACCCCAATCATGCCATGGGTTTCCTTAGTATGAGCTGAATACTTGTGTTCTCTCTCTGTCTCTGTCTCTGTCTCTCTCTCTCTCTCTCTCTCACTCTCTCTCTCTCTCTCCCCTCTCTCCCTCCCTCCTCTCGTTCCTCTTGCTCCTATGTATTCATATGAACACATGAGTTAGGTCATGTGAAGTGGCTATCTCCAAGCTCGGAAGAGTGACCTCACTAGAATTAAACTCTGTTGGACTCTGATCTTGGACTGTCCACGTGATAGCCTTGTGAGAACATTCATTTCTGTTCTTTAATTCATGCAGTGCAAGGTATTTTGTTACAGCAGTCAGACACCTCTGCTGTGGTATGTGTTTATGTAGCCATCTACTTCCTGGTTTGCTTAAAGTGCAGACTTGACTATATCTTCAGGAAGGAAGAGGCGCAGCTGTTCAGATGCTTCCAGGAGACCTTGGCAATGTAGACTCCTCTTCCAGGAATGAAGAGTCAGTGGAGTGCTGATGTCTACAGAATCTCTGTGGAATGTGAGAGTTTAATGCTATTTTTTATGATATTTAAAGAATTTCCCTGCAAGTACTCATTAACTCTTCATTTCTAAAATTACTTATCCTTTTTTTTAATCCTGTCTCTCGAGCCCATCTCCACTATGTATATAGATTGTGGTCCATTTGCTTTACAAAATCTGATCTATAAAACTGGGATACAGAGAGATTTTATTTTTCACTTTTGTCTAACCTGTTGTACCTTTCAGTCTCTTATGAAGACTACTGAATCTATCAAGTAGAAATCTATCTAGTACACCCACCAACTATTTTTTAAGCTATTCATTAATTTTATCTTGTTCTTCTGGCTGTGAGGTTACATTCATGAAGCTGCAATCACATGAGGTCATGGCATGTTTTTATCCAAATAGATTAAGTGGACTATAGCCACGAAAGAGCTTGCATCAAGTGCCGACAACTTGGGAAGCAAATGCCAAGGAAGCGCCAAGATACTATTTTGTTTACTGGAGTTTTATTATCTGGTAAATTTTATGTGTTGGTGATGGAAACTTTTGGTCACTATTAGAATGATGAGGAAACTTACCATCATTTAGGTTTGTCTTTGTTTTTGAACATGAAATCTTGGGATTTTGAGGCTTTCTATTGGTGGTCATCTCTGTTCAAATGTATGACATAGTAGAACAGAAGTAAATAGGAACATTTGCCTAGGATGAATGAGAATGTGTTTTCCTATCATGTAAAAGGTATCGTTCAAGATTCAAGGCTCTGTAAGGGGCTTGAGGCAGTCACTAGGGCCCCAAGTAG
Organism: Perognathus longimembris pacificus; assembly: GCF_023159225.1. Taxonomy (NCBI): domain Eukaryota; kingdom Metazoa; phylum Chordata; class Mammalia; order Rodentia; family Heteromyidae; genus Perognathus; species Perognathus longimembris. The sequence goes on along the minus strand of NW_025961287.1, from coordinate 215,267 downwards.
TCTGGCAAGACTATAATCCCTTTTCCTTCTCCTTTCAAGGTAGGTAGAAGTCACGTGACTGGCAATGGCCAATGAAATGTGGGCAAATAGACATGCCTGCTCTAAGAGCTAGAGGCTAGTCTACCACATCCCCATCCCTTTGCCCTAAGTATTGTGAAGGTTTCCTGAGCTCCTGATTGACTGACTATGATGGGCCAAACTGTGAACAACCAGACCACAGATTTTTTTTTTCTTCTTTGTGAGGCACTAAGGATTAAAATAGGGCTTCAAACTTGCTAGGAAGCATTCTACTAATTGAGCCATACATTCTTTTTTTTTTTTTTTTTTTTTTTTCCAATCCTGGGGCTTGTACTCATGGTTTGAGCACTCTCCCTGAGTTTCTTTTGCTTAAGTCTAGCATTCTACCACTCCATTCAGAGCACCCCTTCTGGCTTTTTCTGTGTATGTGGTGCTGAGGAATTGAACCCAGGGCTTCGTGCATGCTAGGCAAGCACTCTACTACTAAGCCACATTCCCAGCCCCCTATTCAAACTTTGTTTCAACTTCCTCATGCTCATCTTGTTAAACTATATGTTCATTGTTCAAGGGTTTAGTCCATGGATTTTCACTCCTGCATATCTTATATATATGCATATGATGATATGTTTACATGAAAGGTTATATTTTGGGGTCTAAGATCCACATATGAGAGAAAACACACATGTCTTTCTGGGTCTGACATACTTCATTCAGTATATCTTCAGATCCATCCATTTCCTTGTAAATAACATTATTTCATTCTTCCTGATAACTATATAAAATTCCATTTTGTGTATATATGTGCATGTACATATGTGTATATATGTGCATGTACATATATGCACATATATACCTGTATATATGTACAGTGCTATAGTAAGCATGGATGTTCAGGTGCCTTTGTTGTATCCTGTAATGAAGTCTTTCAGATAAATTCCAGAACAGTATCACTGGATCATAGGGTAGCTATTTGGTGGGTTGTCTGAGGAACCTCCATACTGATTTTCATAATGGTTGCACTAATCTAATTTGTATCAACAGTGCATTAGAGTCCTTTCTTCCCCACATTTCACCAGCATTGGTTCTTGTTCATACTCTTGATGATGATCAATCTGACTGGAATGAGATGGAAACTCAGTGTTGGTTTTTTTTTTTCTTCTTTTTTTTATTAATTGGACATAAATTTTTTTACAAGGTGTTGTGCAAAGAGGGTGCAGTTACATAGTAGGGCAGTGTGTACATTTCTTATGATATCTTACGACCTGTTTTTCTGTCCCTTGTCTAGGTCAGGTTGACATATATGCAATATACAATGTATCAAGAACATATAAAGTATTCACAGACTTGGTCTCTACTGTCACTCCATCTCCCTGTGTTAACAGTCATATATCAGGGAGATCAGTGTTGTTTTGATTTGCATTTCCTTTATGGCTTGGTATGTTGAACATTCCTCCATGTATTTATTGGCCATATGCGATTCTCATTTTGTTATTTGAAAAATGTAATGACCTGGTTGTTGGAGCTCTTCTTAGAATTAATTCCTGACACCTGACTTCCAAAAGAAGGGATGCAAATATGTGTCAGCTTGGCATTTCTATTATGTAACCTTGAAAATTACTCCCTTGACTACCTTTGATTTTGATTAGATTTTCTTTCCCTTTTACACTCATGTTTCCTCTTTTTAATTTCTTACACTATACCAAGGCAGATTCAATTCTTCTCTGATCCCTGTGCATATTAATTTGCAATTGGTTTGAACTAGTTTTTGGTGGGTTATCTCATCTCTAGACCTTTCTACTTCCTGGTGGTAACTCTGAGCCCTCTTTCCTTTCCCTCCCCGTAAACCTATTGCCCAAATAATGTCCAGGAGATTTACAGGGTTTATGTAAAGAGCACTCTAGATTCTTTGTAATTAAATGGCAGGGGAGAAGATCTTGTGAATAGATTCTTAAAAGCAAGAGATAATAAAAGCAAGGATCCAGTAGGAAATTAAAAACAGAAGGTTTCCTCTCGGTTAAATTTCTAATTAGTTGGTGAAATGGGATCTGAAGAATTGTAGATAATGAGCAAGGTTTCCAGAACAGTTAATTGTTTTGGAATACTTATTACTTAAACTCTATACATTTTCCTGAAGTGTTTATTACTATATATTCTTCGGACCATAGTTGTAAAATATTTATTGATAATATTTTTATGAGTATTTTTCTTCCTTCAGTGGACAAAATGGAATACATTAAGACATGAAATGCAAAGGAGTATGATGAAGTAGTAAACCATAAATAGAAACTGTACATACATGTGACATGGGTGAATCTTGTCAATGGCTATTTGAAAAGGAAGGTCCTGAAAAGGAAACCCATATAATGACTTTGCAGAAAATTTGCAGCCATAAAAACTTCTATAACACTTTTTTTCCCTTTTTCTATTTTTGCCAGTCCTGGGGCTTGAACTCAGGGCCTGGGCACTTCACCTAAGCTTCTTTTGCTCAAGGCTAGCACTATACCACGTGAGCCACAGTACCACATCTGACCTTTTCTGTTTATGTGGTACTGAGGAGTTGAACCCAGGGCTTCATGCATGCTAGGCAAGCACTCTACCGCTAAGCCACATTCCAAGCCCCTCTTTCTTTTACCAAAGGAAACAAACATAGAATTCAGGATAGTGGTTTTGGTTGGGGGGGGGGGGGTTTGTTTCACAGTCATGTCATGACTTCTACAAAGCCTGTTCAGGTGAGTCCCTCCTCTGCCTCAGGTCTTTGCAAAACGCCACCATGATGATTTTCATCGCTCGTAGAAGGGTCCTCCCTGATCTACTGTGGCCCATCCCTTCCACAGGGAAGCTGATGATGATCTTTGTATTATCTTTACTGCATTTAAGTAGTCTCTGAAGTTATCCTGTTCCCATGTGTGTTTATGGTTTCCCTGGTTAGAATTAATCCCCAAGAGAACAAGGATTCTAATGATGGATGGATAGATTTGCACTCCTGAGGGGACTGAGTACCTCAAAGCCTGTGCTTGCTAGACAGGCTCTCTACCATTTGAGCCATGGCTGTTGCCCCTTTTTCCTTAGGTTATTTTCAAGTTAAGGGCTTGCTTTATGTTTCTCTGGTTCACCGAAGGTGACAGGCATGTGCCATCATTGTTGGCATTAGTTTAAGATGGAGTCTTGTGAGCTTCTTTGAACTGGGAGTCCCTGTTCCCTGTTCTCCATCTCTAAATAGGATTCTAGAGTTGACTGACTATGCTCAATGAGGTTGATTGGCTCACCTTTGAGTTCCTTGACCTCAGAGCATTGCTTCCCCTACCCCTACCCCCAGCATAGAAAGCATTCAAACAACAGAAAGAAGAGAAAAGAGAGAGTTAAATTGAGAAATGAACTCATCATTGCCTTGTGGGGCCAGATTATGTTGCTCCCAGTGAACATGCCCCAAAGCCTTCCATATTTCTGGAATACTATTATACAGGATGTAAAAACAGGGGCTTACAGCTAGAATGGCAACTAATGAATGCTGTGAACCATTGGTGTACATTTAAATAAATATCGCCAAAGAAATAGGCCAACATCAATAGTCTGAGTTTGTATTTCTGTACAGTGAACATCAGTTTCCTGATGATCAGAACTGGGTTAATTGACTGACAATGGGTCTTCCCTTTTAGGAAAATGAACATTATCAGCTCCAGCCAATTTGTTTTTCTTGGCTGAGAAATCACTCTTGAATTACAAAAGGCATTTGCCTGGCCCTTGTTCTCTTTCCTTTGATGGGAATGGTTTAGCAGGAATATTCACTAGAACCAGACCATTAAAATGCTTCATGTATTTTTCATGGGCTATTGCCTCCATTTGCACACTTCATGGGAACCCTCCCCCTCCCCAGCACTCACAGGCCAGGGATTTTCTCACAGTCACCCTGGGCAAAAGACTTCTGCTGCTGGCAGCCTATCTCAGTCACCTTCAGTGATTTCTGCTAAACAACCCCCTTTACTGAGCCTTGGAGAGCATCCTGGGAAAGGAAGTCAAGGTCAGCTTAACATGCTCCCTTGCTGAAGGGAGCCCTGTGCCATCTGCTTCCCCACAGCCCACCTGCCCTCCCCATCTCATGGGCTCTTTGCTCCCTTCGCCCCTCCCTTGCTGGCTCTCAATGAGAGCACTTGGCTTCTCCCTGAGTTCAACTAATTCTGCTTCTTGACAAAGAGCCCTGTCACTGCTGAGGTCCCTTTCCCCTTGCTCAAGGCAAGGAGACCTTTAGCTTGAAGGGCCACCTTGGTGGGAGGGGCCTGGACTCACTCAGTCCATCTTCCCAGCCCTGCTTCACTGAGCCAGGCCTTGACTCCCCGTGTCAGTGTCATTTGAGGTAAGCTTTGGGGGTCTACAGTCTCCTTGAAGTGTGCAAGGATCCACATGGTACAATCATGATACAAACATGGTACGAGGGAAAGAAAATAGTCTTCCAGCTGCCTGTTACTCATGGGTATAATCCTTCCTACATGGGAGGCTGAGAAGGGAAGGAATGCAGTTCAAGACCAGCCAAGGCAGAAAAATTTACAGAACTCCTTTCAACCTGTAACTGGGTATAGTGACACATAGCTGTCATCCCAAGCTATGGGGAAGACTGAGATTGGATAGATCATGGTATCAGGGCAGCCCAGACAGAAAACTCCATGACACTCTATCTCAAAGGAGAGAAACTGCATGTGATCCCAGTAGCAGGAATCCTAAAAGTAGGTAGATTGCAGCTCAGTTGCATTCCTGATAGGAAGCAAGGCCCTGTCCTAAAATTAGCTAGTGAAAAACAGAGCTGGGGGCATGATTCCTTCATGGTGGTATTGCACCAGCCTGGCATAAGGTCTTCAGTTCAAATTTCAGTACTGAGAGGGAAGGGGAAGCAAGGAAGAAGAGAGTAGGGGCAATAGAGAGGAAAGAATCGTTAGGTTAAACTTCACTGTGGAAATGGCCTAAAGAAGCACAATGAGGTTGGAAGAGTGACTCAAATGGTAGAGCACCAGCCATGACCAAGCATGTTGGGTGATAGCAGAAGGCTCTGAGTTTAAGTTCATTTGCCTTGTGGCAATGACTCATGCTTGTAATCATAGTTACTAAAGAGTCTGTGATCTCAAGGATTACATTTCAGAGCTGATGTGGGGGAAAAAAGTCTATGAAATTCCGTGTCCAATTAGCTAGTGAAAGGTTGGCCTTAGAAGCACGACTGAAATGGTAGAGTAACAGCCAAGCAAGCAGCTGAGGGAGAACTCAGAACTCTAAGTTCAAGCCTTAGCACCACACTCCCCCAAGAAGTGAAAGAGGATACTAGCCCTGCAAGGGGAGCAGTTGGAACTAGACATACACATTGATAAGCAGTTGCTGTCGTCTTTCTTCCCAGAACACCATCATATTTGATTGTAATACAATTCGTTTTTGGGTTTTCTTTTTTTTGCCAGTCCTTGGGCTTGAATTGAGGGCCTGGGCACTGTCCCTGAGCTTCTTTTGCTCAAGGCTAGCACTCTACCCCTTGAGCCACAGTGCCACTTCCCGCTTTTTCTGTGTGTGTGGTATTGAGGAATCGAATCCAGGGCTTCATGTATGCTAGCCAAGCACTCTACCACTAAACCACATTCCCAGCCTCTTACAACTGAAACCCTCAGATATTTGAGAGGAGCAAAGCAATCTGGGAGGGTTTCTCTATAATAACTCACTTATTGTGTTCTAGGATAAGTAAGAACATTGGACCATATTATCTTAGCTTCCAATAGGAAAGTGTTTAGATAGTTATTATGATTTATACCTTTTGGAAGGATAAACATGAGAGAGGCTGCAAGAATATTTTTCATCAATCGAATTTTCAAAATTTACTGAATTTTTTCTTTTAATCTCTTAGTTGATATATAAAACACAAAATTTGCATATGACCAGGAAGTTGTGTGGTATTTCAATACAGATAGACATCATGTAGCGTTCAAAGGTGGTTCAACATCTATCTTTTCAGGCATTCAGCATTTCTTTACATTTAAAATTCTTCTAGCTTTCTTAATGCTGGGTGTAATTGTTTTCTATAGTCATCTTAGCATGTAATGATAGCACACCCGAACTTCTTGTTTCTATGAATTTGGCATGTAATGTTAGAAGAGTTCTTCTGTTTCGTGTTTGGGCATTGGACAGTGTGAAGTTTCAAACGCAGGGCCCACATATTCATAGGCAGGTGCTCTGCCACATGAATCACTCCTCCGGCCCTTTTTACTCTAGTTAATTTTTCAATTAGGGTCTTGCATTTTGGCCTGTGCTGGCCTCAGACAGCACCCCTTCTATGTATAGCCTCTCGAGTAGCTTGGATTACAGTCTTGCACCATGATGCCCTAGAAGAGCTTTTGGTTTACAGAAAAAATTGCAACAGTAGTAAAAAGGGTTTTTATGAACTGCATATCTGGTTTATCCATTACACTAGAGCAGACATTTGTCACAATGGACACATTAAAATTGGAACATTTTTATCAACTAAAGTCTACAAGGTTGTCTTATTCCCTAAGATATCATTTAAGTCTTTTTTTTTTCTTTTTTTCAAGATCCAGGTTGCCACATTGCTTCTAGTCACCATGCCTCCTTGTCTCCTCAGATTCCTCGGTAGAGATTCTCACATTCTCCTTGTTTTATTCTAACACACTACAGGCATAAAAAAAAAGTGTTTAAGAGTGTGTGCTATGTGTATGTTGTGTGCTATGTGTGTGGAGAATATGGTATGATTTATGTGTGGTATGTTTGATATATGCCTCTGTGTGTGTGTGTTTGAGTTTTTTTATATAAAGGGATTCCTCTTTACATTTTCATATACCTTGTTTTGCATACCTAATCATGTCTGAAGAGACTGAGGTAAAAATTTGGAGACGAGTGATGTTGATAGAGGTATGTTGGGCCCCCTAACTGTGCTTTGGTTTGGGGTGTTTGTCTGGGGCCTTGCTGTTATGTCATGCTTGCCCTATCTTAGTGTGAATTTGCTGAGATGGTTTATTATTCATCAAGAGTCAGTTTCCCTCTAAATACTTCACTTAGCTGATGATTTCCTTTTTAATCACTACCACCAACACACACAAACAGAACTCCTTAGCAATTTCAACTGGCTGTGCTGCTATCTTTAGGAACATTTGTCTTGCTATATCCCCTCTCCTTTTAAAGACATCTAGTTTTCTATGACATTGTTTACTTTCATTATGCTTTAATTATGGGATTCTGATAACCATGGAGGAGTAAGAGAGACAAAAACTGGGGTTTTGTGGGTGATTCAATGCTAAAGCAAAGGCAAGGTGTTTAATAGCCATAGGAACATTTGTTCCTGCCAAGTGTTTCCCAAAGGCAGGGGCTTTGTTGCTCTCACACAAGCCAAAATGGGGACAAGTCCTCCCACAGTTCCCTCCCATAGTTTCCCTAACTACTTATACAAGCTCAGGCCGTTCATCTGAATTGTGTGTGTGTGTGTGTGTGTGTGTGTGTGTGTGTGTGTGTGTGTGTGCCTGTGTTTCAGTTTTTAGTCTGGTATAGCTGGCTCTCCCTTCGCAGAATTTTTTTTAAATGACAGGACAATTTGGGTGAACATATAGCTTCTCTAAATGAATGGTTGACCCCTCAGTGTGCATGATGAGATGGGTTGAAGAGAAGTTTTAGTTAAGAAGCTGTAATTGAGACCACTGTTACAAGAGTTCACTGGCTTTTCACAAATTTGGTTTAGTTTGGCTGGGAATGCCACCGCACACCCATGTTTTTCAGTACCCTCTGCTCTACTCTCACTAGCATGTCAGCTTTCATCATTGTACTTATTGCCTTGTGTTGTCATTGGAAAGTCAGCTCAGAGGTTAACCTCAGCCCTTGCATCCTCTCAAAGAAGAATTAAAGCAAGGTGTGAAGCACAATAAAATTGTTAGAAAGTCTATTGAAAGCTTACCCTGTGAAAGCATGGGGGCAGGATGAGCCAGAGTGTGCTCCTGCAAATGCAAGAGCACCTCACCTTATTTTGCCATCATCAGCATCCATGCAAGAATGTTAGTTACCTAATGCAAATCTCAGGGGTGATGACTCCCATCAAGAGCTTAGTCCTGGCTCATTCCAAACAAAGAAAGGACACTGAAGCATTGGAAAGCTCAAGGACAGCTGGCAGGACAATGCACGTCAGGCTGTGCAGGAATTCCACAGCAGCAGAAGTAACTTTCCCTATTTGTCACTTATTGGGAGAGAATTAAGGAAGACAGGATCTGGTCATTGGGGAGAGATTTGTTTTGGTGTGGATCCTAAGAGACAAGTGTGTATTGTGTCTAAGCATACCCAGAACACGGGATTGACTGCACATGCTCAGGGTCCTAGCTGTGTATATGCTATAACAGAATTGCCGTCTCATAGAGATTGGTAGCCTGGAACTAGAGTTCTAGGTATTGTGGGTCAAAAGGTCATTATAGGTCCTGTCCTTATCTCCTATGAATACACACTGACTGGGTAAGGGCTTTGCTTAGCTGGACAAGCTTGAGACTTGGTGCCAGATTATCTGGTCCCAGGAATTTTATCAGCATCTTTATTAGCACTTTTATTGGGCTCTTGGGGAGATTATTTGGGGCCCTTGAGATTTCCATATCCACTAGCATGGTACTGTAGGTAGAAAGGGCTTGCCTGCCTCAGATTTTCCTTTGCTTTTTTCCCAGCCCTCTTCTGCTGTGTCTTGCTGGGTAATGAACCACAATTCTATAGGTTGGCTGATCTGGGGTGGGGGTTCTCACTAGGGTGTCTCATGTTCTTGCCCTCATGTGACAGCTGGGGTTCCAGTACATGATCTGCCCCTGTGCATTGAGTGTGCACATTCCGGTAGCTCAGCTCAGAAGTCAAAGCTTCCAGAAGACCAAGCAGGTTGTTGCAAAATGTCTTTTGATCTGGCTCTGTGAAGGAGGATTGTGTGTACTCTTTGCATTTGTGTGCGACCACACAGGTGATGTGGGCAGGCAGACCTAGTGGTGGGATGTACAATATGTACCATCTTTGGAGACAAGCCACAGCCCCTGCCCTCTCAGCAATTCTAAGAACCAGAAGAAGCTAGTGAGAAAGAGAAGCAAAGGGTGAAGATGCTGCCATGTGCAGCAGATAATGAACCCAGGATGCTTGGAGGTGCCACCCTGGTACCTTAGAGGACTCTTTTCCTGCCATGTGAAGCATGGGAGATGTGAAAGATGACAGCATTTTTAGCTCTCTGCCCTCTGCATTGACCTTTTCAGAACACACACAAAAAGAAGTCAAACCACTCTGGAAAGCACTATCAAGGTTCATCAAAAGACTAAACATAGAGCTATCCTATGGACCAGAATTCTACTCCTAAGCACTTATCCAACAAAGCACAAACAAGTCCACAGTAAAGCTACCAGCACAACCATGTTCATTGAAGTTTATTGACCATAGCCAAGATATGGTATCAGCCCAGTTGCCCCTCTGTGGACAAATGGATCAAAAAACTGTAGCATATATACTCAATGGAATTCTACTCACCCATAAGGAAGAATGATATTGTACCATTTGTAAGGAAATGGACAGACTTGAAAATATTAAGTGAAGAAAGCCAGATCCAGAGAAACATAGGTTGCATATTTTCTCTCATTTGTGGTAGCTAAAGTGTGCCTGCAAATCTACAAGTAAACACACTGCATGGTTAAAACAACAACAAAAAAAGCCACTAGGACATGATAAATTATACAGGTCTCTAGGTATTCAGACACAGTGAGACATAGAGAGAAGAATGCTCTTAGAAGAGTAACTCAAGAGTACAATACCTATGTGCATCTAAATACTGTAGATAAAAATGAATTCCAGGAAATGAAAACAGAGGTTTGTTTTTTTTTTTCTTTTTTGTTATTTTCTTTTCCTTTTGTCTTGTTTGTTCATTTACCTGTCTTTGGGAAAGTAAAGAAGGCTAAGGGGTTGCACAGAAATGAAGAGACAAAGGGTGAAACAGTACAACAGTCATACTCAATAGACACTATGTTGAAAATGAACTATACAACTTGTGAGTGGAATGGGAGGGAAAGCCATGGGCAGCAAAAGAAGAGGTGACATTGTTCATAATGAAATGTATACTTTATCTAACTTATATAACTGTGATCCCTCTCTACATCACCTTCATAATAACAATTTTAAAATGCATAAAAGGAAAGAATCTTAACTTTTTAAAGTTTCTTTTAATGTTAAGTGTTGGTAAGCAGAAAAAAAACCCAACTACATGTAACAACCCTAGGCTGAAATAAAAACTCATCCTGAGCTTTGGTGTGCTATTTCTATTCTTTATGGGCAGCTGTCTCCTCCTGCTCAGGGCAGAGAAGAGAATATTCTATCCTACAAAAAATGGGATTGATGTTGCTTTTAACAGCACTGTCTTTCTTTCCTCTTTGCATCAAGGATACAGAGCACATTTAAATACATCCCAATGTAAGCTGAGTGCCTCAAATCCTTCTCCTTGGTCTTGGGTGAGTTTTCATTGTAGCTGCTGTTTCATGAGAATCAATGGCAATGGAGTTGAGTTTTGAGACTTGTAAGGGATCCCTGGAGATTCCTCTGCTCTAAGACCTAGGAAGGCCATAATTAGCAAGCAGAGCAAGAATGAAGAGGTGGGGAAGAGGGTGGATGTCTCACTGTAAACTATTGGGTTTCACCCTTTTACGCCTTCGTCTGTGTTGCTGCTGAAACCTGGAACACCCTTTCCCCCCACTCCACTTGGCAGAGTCCTACTCACCCCCCCAGATGCAACCCAGCTGGTGGCTTCTGAGGAAATCCACCCACTCGGGCCGGATGGGGTGCCTCTGTTGTCCTCTGATCCCACGAGTCCTGTGCCTGTAACCCTATCTCTGCTTGGTGCATTGTGGCTCCCTAGGACCCAGGGCCAGCCCTTGGCACATCAGCCAAGCAAAGTGCAAAATGCAGAGGCCTAGGAAGAACTTGTGAACTGGAACCCAAAATACACAGTAAGGCAAATAAGACCCTTCGGTGATGTATTCTGGCAATGATGGCCGGTGGCTTGTTCTTCTCCCTGACCAAAACAGAAAATAAACACTTCTCCAAAGCCCAGGACAGGTTCTGGTTGTACTGCCCTGAGAAAACATACTGTTACTCATATTTCCTACAGACACGAGTGAAGCCCCTCTTGTCTCCTCTCAGAGCAGCCGCAACCTCATTGGTTGGTTCAGTACCCCTGTCCTCTTGCAAGACCTTATTGAGTTCCCTGAGCCCCAGAGCCTTCCCTTCCCTTCCAAAATCCCTCTGGGAAATGCTGCTCCTGAAGCCTGGCCACAGCCCTGATGTGTGACCTAAGTAAGCAGAGAGCATGGAGAACACAGCACTGCTGTCAGATCTACTTATTTTGTTGAGCTGTTGGATTTAAGATACATATTAACTATGGGATAAAATGATGTAAGTTTGAGCATTTAAGAACAAGGCTTGGAAAGTGTATGAGAGGAGATTTTTTTTGGGGGGGAGGGGTGACCTGGGGCTTGAACTCAGCGCCTGGGTGCTACTCCTGACCTTCTTTCACTCAAGGCTAGAGCTCTACTACTGCTGGCTTTTTCTTTTCTTTTTTTTTTCTTAGTCTTTTTTTTTTTTATTAATTGAACGTAAATTTTTTTACAAGGTGTTGTGCAAAGAGGGTGCAGTTACTTAGTAGGGCAGTGTGTACATTTCTTGTGATATATTACAACCTGATTTTCCATCCCTTGTCTAGTTCAGGTAGACACATATGCAATATACAATGTATCAAGCACATATACAGTGTTCAAAGACTTGGTCTCTACTGTCTCTCCGTCTCCCTTTGTTAACAGTCATATATCAGGGAGATCATGCCCCTTTGTTTTCTGTGTTCTAGGCTTGTCTCACTCAACATTATTTGTTCGAGTTCTGACCATTTCCCTGCGAATAACAATATTTCACCATTCCTAATCTCTATGTAGTATTCCATTGTGTATAAGTACCATATTTTTTGGATCCATTCATCTGTGGAGGGGCATCTGGGTTGTTTCCATATTTTGGCTATTGTGAATTGTGCCACGATAAACATGGAAGCACAAATGTCTTTTTGATATATTGGGTTTTGCTGTTTAGGATAGATGCCTAGGAGTGGTATGGCTGGGTCATAGAGTAGGTCTATATTGAGATTTTTGAGAAACCTCCATACTGTTCTCCAAAGTGGTTGTACTAATTTGCACTCCCACCAACAATGGAGAAGGGTTCCTCTTTCCCCACAGCCCCTCCAGCATTTGTTGTTTCCTGAGTTCAGAGTATAGGCCATTCTAACTGGGGTGAGGTGGTATCTCAGGGTTGTTTTTATTTGCATTTCCTTTACTAGCAGGGATGTTGAGCATTTCCTCATGTGTTTCTTTGCCATTTTTATATCTTCTCTTGTGAAGTCTCTCTTTAGCTCTTTTGCCCATTTCCTAATACGTTTATTGGGCTTGGAGGGGCTTAGTTTTTTGACTTATCTGTAGATGACAGATATCAGGCCTTTGTCTGTTGCTATGCTGGTAAATATCCTTTCCCATATCGTTGGCTGTCTTTCTATTTTGGTGGCTATGACCTTAGCTGTGCAGAAACTTTTTAATTTGTAGTAGTCCCATTTGTTGAGTCTTTCCCCTATTTTGTGCCCCTGGGACTCTATTCAGGAAGTTCCTTCCTGTGCCTATAAGTTCTAGTGTCTTCCCTACTCTGTCCTTCAGTAGTTTCAAGGATTCAGGTCTGATGTTGAGGTCCTTGATCCATTTTGAGTTGATCTTGGTGCATGGTGATAGGCTTGGGTCTACTTTGAGTTTTCTGCATATGGCTGCCAAGTTCTCCCAGCACCAGTAGTTGAAGAGGCTATGTTTATTCCATTGTATGTCTTTAGCTCCTTTGTCGAATATCAGTTGGCTGTAAGAGTGCGGTTTTATTTCTGGGTCTTCAATTCTAATCCACTGGTCTTCCGATCTGTTTTTATACCAATACCATGCTGTTTTTGTTATGATGGCCTTGAAGTCTGGTATTGTGATACCACCTGCACTATTTTTTTTGCCTAGAATTGCTTTGGCTATTCTAGATTTTTACTGTTCCATATGAATTTATGGATTGGTTTCTCTACTTCAGTGAAGAATGTGGCTGGGATTTTGATAGGTATTGCATTGAATTTGTATAACAATTTGGGCATTATGGCCATTTTCACTATATTGATTCTGCCTACCCATGAGCATGGGAGGTCTTTCCATCTCCTTTTGTCTTCTTTGATTTCCCTTATTAGATTTTTGTAGTTTTCATTGAATAGGTCCATCACGTCCTTGGTTAAGTTGATCCCTAGGTACTTTATTCTTTTTTTGGCTACTGTAAATGGAATTGTTCCATAATTTCCTTTTCTGTTTGTCTATTGCTGGTGTACAGAAAAGCTGCTGACTTTTGTGGATTGATTTTGTATCCTGCTACTTTGCCAAATTGGTTTATTAGGTGTAAGAGTTTGGGTACTGAGTTTTTTGGGTCCTTCAGATATAAGATCATGTCGTCTGCGAATAGGGATAAGTTGATTTCTTCCTTGCCGATGTGGATCCCTTTGATGTCCTCCTCTTGCCTTATTGCTATAGCTAGGGATTCCAGCACTATGTTGAACAGAAGTGGGGAGAGTGGGCATCCTTGTCTTTTCCTGAGTTTAGGGGGAGTGATTTAAGATTCTCTCCATTTAATATGATATTAGCAGTTGGTCTGTTGTATATGGCTTTTATTGTTTTGAGGAATGTTCCATCTATTCCTGTTATCTCCAAAGCTTTTAATAGGTATGGATGTTGTACTTTGTCAAAGGCTTTTTGGGCATCGACTGAGATAACAATGTAATTCTCAATTTTAGATCTCTTTATGTGGTGAATTACGTTGATTGATTTACGGATGTTGAACCATCCTTGTGACTGAGGGATGAAGCCTACTTGGTCATGAAGTATGATTTTCTTGATCAGTTTCTGGATCCTGTTAGCTAATATTTTATTGAGGAGCTTTGCGTCTGTGTTCATTAGTGATATTGGTCTGTAGTTCTCTTTTTTTGTTGGGTCTTTGCCTGGTTTGGGAATGAGTATGATATTAGCTTCGTAGAATGAGTTTGGGATTTCTCCCTCTGTTTCTATTTTGCGGAAGAGTTTGAGGAGTATTGGTATTAGCTCCTCACTAAAGGTTTTGTAGAATTCGTTGGTGAATCCATCTGGGCCTGGGCTTTTCTTAGTAGGGAGGTTCTTGATTACCTCCTGTATCTCACCATAAGTTATTGGTTTATTTAGTTGATTTATTTCTTCTTGGTTCAGTTTGGGCAGTTTGTACTTCTCTAAGAATTGATCCATTTCTGTAAAATTATTGTTTTTTGCTGAGTAGAGGTTTTGGAAATGGCTCCTTATGATTGTTTGAATATCGTGTTTACTTGTTGTAATTTTTCCAGTGGAGTCCCTGATTTTACGTATATGAGTCTCTTCTCTTCTTTTTTTTTGTAAGTCTTGCAAGGGGTCTGTCAATTTTGTTTATTTTCTCAAAGAACCAGCTTTTAGTCTTATTTTTTTGTTGAATGGTCTTTCTATTTTCTATCAGATTTATCTCTTCTTTAATCTTTGTGATCTCTCCCCTCCTAGTCGTTTTAGATTCTGTCATTTCTTGTTTCTCCAGTTGTTGTAGTTTCATCGTGAGGGTATTCACCTGCGCTGCTTCCATTCTTTTAATGTGGGTGCTGAGTGCAATGATCTTGCCCCTCAATACTGCCTTAGCTGTGTCCCATAGGTTTCTTTTTGATGTATTTTCTTTGTCATTGTGGCTTATGAATTCGTTGATTTCATCTTTAATTTGGTCTGTGGCCCAAGTGTTGGATAGCAGCGTGGGGTTTAGCCTCCAAGAGTGTGTATAGTGTCTGTGGTTTCCTTTGTTGTTGAGGGTTACCTTTAATCCACTGTGATCAGATATAATACATGGGATGACGTCAATACTTTTGTATTCTTTGTGTGGGCTATGACGTGGTCTATTTTGGAATATGATCCATGGGCTGCAGAAAAGAAGGTGTATTGGGTCTCTGTAGGGTGAAAGGTTCTATATAGGTCTGTTAGATCCATTTGGGAAATGGTGTTATTTAGGTCCTCAGCTCCCTTACTAATCCTCTGGGTGTTGGATCTGTCTCTTGGAGAGAGAGGAGTATTAAAGTCACCCACTATGATTGTGTTTGCGTCTATCTTGCTCTGTAATTCTGTGAGAATTTGCTTGACATATGTCGGGACTCTTTTGTTCGGTGAGTATACATTTATCACCGTGATGTCTTGATTCTGGATTTTTTCTTGTGTTAATATGTAGTGTCCTTCTTTGTCTTTTTGAGTGGACTTTAAAGAGAAGTCCAGCTTGTCTGAGATCAGAATGGCTACACCTGCCATTTTGGTGGGTGCATTTGCTTGGTAGATCTTGCTCCATCCTTTCATTCAAAGCCTGTTTTTGTCCCTTGCTGTAAGGTGGGTCTCTCGTAGACAGCAGATGTCAACTTTTTGTTTGCGAATCCATTCTGCCAGTCTGCTCCTCTTAATTGGGGAGTTTAAGCCATTTATATTTAAAGAGATCAAGGATAAGGGTGTTTTTTCTCCTTCCATTTTCTTGTTGGGCTGTTTTTTTCCTCTTTTTTTTTTTCTTCTTCTCTTTAGTGAGCTGGTCTTTCTGCTGGACTTTGGCTATTGAAGTTTCTTTCTGATTCTGTCTGTGTGTCTTTTACGATCTCTGTTGGGTGGGGTTCCCCTCTTAATATTCGCTGTAGGGCTGGATTTTATTCACATACTCCTTTAGCTCCTCTTTGGTGTGGAAAGATCTGTTTCTCCCTTCAAATGTGAACTCCAATTTCGCTGGATATTTGATCCGAGGTTGTAAATTGTTATTCTGAAGTACTTGGATGGTGTTCTTCCACTCACTTCGAGCTTGGCAAGTTTGTGTGGATAAGTCAGATGTTATTTGAATCCTCTTCCCATTGAAAAAAGTTTCCTTCTTCGCTTTGGCTGAATTCAGAATTTGCTCTTTAATCTTGAGGTCTGTAGTCTTGAATATTATGAGCCTTGGGGTGGTTTTCCTGGAGTCTGGCCTCCCAGGTGTCCTATAGGCTTCGGTTACCTGGATGGGGTCCCCTGTGAGATTGGGGAAGTTTTCTGCAATAACTTTATTGAGAACATGATTAAGCCCTCTGTTCTGATATTCGGCTCCTTCTTCTATTCCAATTATGCGCAGATTATATCTCTTGTCTTTGTCCATTAGTTCCTGGATTAATCTTCCCTGAAGCTTCACCTTTTCTTGGAGTGTGGTCATTTTCTGGTTGTTGTCAGCTGCTTCATCGTCCAGGCGAGAGATTCTGGATTCTATATGGTCCACTCTTTGTGTTATGGTTTCAATTGCGGAGTTTATGGATATCAGGGAGCTATTTATGGTCGTCATATCAGCTCTGATCGTGAAAATTTCTTCCTTTAAAGAGTTGTATTTTAAATCTATTTTTTCATGCATTTCAATTCTCAGGATGTGGAGATTTTCTTTAAAGGCAACTTGCATTGTATCCATTTTTGCTTCCATTTCTTTAAACGAGGCTTGCATTGTATCCATTTTTGCTTCCATTTCTTTCTTGGCTTCCTGGGTGTCCTTCCAGATTTCCGCTCTAAACTCCTGGAATTGTTTTCTGTTTTCATTTCTGATGCTTTCGATCATTCCTGTTAACATGGCCTCATTTGCTTTTTTAGTCTCCATCTCCTCTTCAGTCGTGCTGCTTTTTGGAGCTGGCGAGTTGGCTTGTCCTTTGCTGAACTGAGTTATGTTTCTTTGTGATTTGCGCATCTGGAAATCTGGGTGGCTTCTCAGGTTTGGTTTGTAGCTCTTTCCTCCCTCCTGTGTAGGCGTATCTATGGCAGCAGGTGCTGCCGCTGTGGCCCCGCCCACCAGTGCAGGGTACGCCTACCAGAGTGGGCGCTGTCGCCGGGGGCCCCGCCCTCCTGTGCGCTGTTGTCCACTACAACATGCACTTTAGCGGGATATGCCTCTCAGAGCGAGTCCTCGGTTGTTGGGTTGTGCTTGCGCCCTCCCGCGAGTCCGTTGGGGGAGGCGGTATGTGTGGGGCCCAGTGGGATCGACTGTCCGGGTGTGGCTTGGCACCCTCAGACCTCGCCTCTGCTGCAAGGGGGGGACGTGATCAGGCTCAGGTGACCCTGCTGGGCTGGTATTGCCCACCAGCGCCTGTGATTTTAGTTGTAAGAGTCTGCGAGGTCCAGGCGCCTCGGGTGGGGCTTGCCCTGCCGGCCATCCCCCAGCCCCTGTTGGGAAGGGGACGGTGCCAGTTCTGCCAGTTCAGGAACCTGTTGGGGCTTGGGGCTGTTCCACCCTTCCCCTGCTAAACTGGCTTCCCAGCGCCTGATGGGAGCTTCCCGCCTGATTTGGGGGTTCTTTGTTCCCTCAGGAGTGGGGAGGGGGAGGGAGGGAGATCTAGCTTCTTTGTCGGGCTTGGGTCTCTGATAGCTGGTCTCCCATTGGGGGGAGGGGATAATGGGGGACTCACTTTTGCTGCTTTGTGTGTGTGTCCCACGCAGCCATTGGCCCTTCAGGGGTTGGCGAAGTGTCGTGGTGGCTTCCCCTGTTCCCTCTTTCTGCTGCGCTGGGTTCCCTTGTCTGAACCCGGTGTGGACCCGAACTTCTCGTAGCTGCTGGTGTGTGTCTTGGTCCGCACCCTGCCTTGTGTCCATGGGGTCTCCCGCTATATGAATTCTGCGCTCCTGGCAGCCTGTCTACCGATCGCCGGGTTCCCCTTTCCCAGCCTGGCCCTCTTTGGGCCAGGGTCGGCTGGTGGGGGGAGGTGCCCCAGAGGATCTCCGGCTCCTTGTAGGTTTTCGGTTCTTCTTTTTTGCTCCTTTTTGTTTTCCTGCGTTTCTCCACTGCTTCTGGATGCTGGTTTTGCTGGGTTCTTGATGGGGTGTTGGGTGTTGGAGTTCCCAGCTTTCTATTCAGTTGGTGCGAGTCGGGGTGCCTCCCTATTCTTTCGGCGCCATCTTTCTCTCTGCAGGCTTTTTCTGAGTAGTTTATGGAGATAAGAGTCTCACAGACATTTCTTCTTGGGCTGTCTTTGAACCATGATCCCCAGATCTCAGCCTCTTGAGTAGCTAGGATTACAGGTGTGAGCTACCAGCACTGGCTGACATGTTCTTCACTGGATCAGGTTAATTGGTCTGGGATTGTCTCAGGAGCGCAGTTGTCCGGGGCCTAGAAAAGAGAAGAGGTTGAGATGGCTGTAGTAAGTTAATCTCCAACAGATTTATGAGAAACCCTTTTCTCTAACCCATGTTGCTGCCCACATGGCTAGTGTTGACTCTGGTTGTATTCCTCATTATGAAATCATCTGCACTACCAATTCCAGTGGTAGTCATGGATAACACTGCATGGCCCTGGCAATGCCAGATGATGTTCTCACTGCTACTTTCAGGCTCGAGGAGGACATATTTCTTGCTCTCTTATCCTTTGTATGAATGAACACAGCAGACTCCGGGAATTTACTCAGTGTTTTGTCACTAATAAGCCACAGAGGGTCCCTCTGCATGAAGTTAGAGATGAGCTTCTCAGTGTTTCCTGCAGCTCCATGGACATGCTGCCTTCCTCCTGTCAGCTGCGTTCACCAAGGATGAAGCTGAGGTTGGAGAGAAACCTTGGTAGTAATAGATAATAATTGTATAGTAGGGTTCCCTATTTCTCTCCATTTTTTGATCATGGGATACTCATTGAGGATGGGGCTGTCAAGGTGGCTCCCCAAACAAGCATGTATTCAACTCTGTCTCCAAAGCATAGCCAATGTAGCATTTGGAAAGATGGTTTATGGTGTTGCTGCTGGGGCTTCTGAAAAGATTCTGCACAGAGGGCTGGTGTAATGGCGGGCCCAGGAGCATGCTGGTAATCACATATAGAGAAGAGAAGCTCTGGAGCTTTCTGCAAAGCTGCAATTACAGATGTGCGATCTGAGGATTGTGGTTCAAACCCAACCAAAGAAGGAAAGTATTTGAGACTGTGATCTCCAATTAATCACCAAAAAGCCAGAATTGGAGTTGTGGCTCAAGTGGTAGAACACCAGCCTTGAGTGAAAAAGCCAAAGTGAGAGCACAAGACCCAGAGTTCAAGCCTCAGTACTGTAGAGCCAGAGTGAAGGACCAGAGTAACTCCACACTGTACGAAGACCCCATTCTGTACCTGACTGACCTTACTGCAAGCCCTACTCCCCACCCTTCGCTTTCCAGTAAAGACCATAAAAATCCTTGGGGCAGATAGTTCTCAAACAAACAAGTTTTAGAGTTACCAGAAGACCCCCCCCCCAGGTGTGGTTTCCAGTATCTAAAACCCTGCAGCTGTATCCCCCTTGCTACACCCTTATGGCTTAACCAATCCATTTTAAATGTGTTGGTCCCTTGATCTGACCAATGACCCTTTCCAGATTCCTTCCCGCCACCAAATGCGCCAAACATGCTTTAGAATTATTTTATAATTTTCCCCCGGTGTCTGTTGATTGTTAAAAGATGCTATGAGGTATGCTAAGTCCCTGCCTTCCTCAAAGAATGTATAAAACAGCTGGAAGCCCTAGGCTCAGGGCCTCTCAGTGTCACTAGTTTACTGAGTGCACGGAGGACCAAGCTAGCCAGAAATAAACCCCCTTTGCTGCTTGAATTGGTCTTGGTCTTTGGTGGTCTCTTTGGGGATCCAAACTCAAGCATTTCAAGTACCACCAGTGAGAGAGAATGAGGGGGTGGGGGGAGAGAGAGAGAGAGGGAGGGGGAGATGGGGGAGGAGAGAACACTTGTTTGTGAAGTCAGGAGGTCCGGTTCAGGGTCCATGATTGGACACTGGAACAGAATATTTAAAGTTGGGAGCACACCAAAAAATTGAGATGAACAGATTGTCATAAAACCCAGGAGAAGAACCAAAGAGGTAGCTTGCTTCTCAGAGTTGTTGTGCCAAGTCTCAAGACCACCACGAAGACCACCGAGACTCAGACATTCCAAAATGCAAAAGCAAGGCAAGGCTTTATTTAAGCGAGCAGCAACTCAGGCCTCGTCCTACCCACCGACACAGCGGAGGTTAGGAGGAAGCCCCGCGCTGTGATTACACAGGGCTTATGAAGGCAAAGAACAAGGTTACAACAATCAGGTGTTCAAGCAAGCAAGATTAGGACACAGGTACAAATCTGATTGGCTCAGGGTTTAATTCCAAAATGGGGTTCACGTTTCTGGCACTTCATTTCCTCCTTTTTCTTTTTGGTACCTTGGGTGCCAATCATGGCTCCATTCTGTCCATTTCAATGGCTTGCATGTCTAGGGGATGATATAGATATAAGGCATGGGCCAATAGGGCCCAAAGTAGTAACCAAAGGGCCTGTCACCATTTCTTACAAGAATAGTCTCTGTACCTCTGTTTTGCATGCCTCTAGTTTATCCTGCCTCATCTTCCCAAAAACAACTCTGGTCCCTTGATTTTAAAGGGGGGCTGATGGATGAAGATCATCCATCTTCTGTAACTTCTTCAGGCTGACTCAGGGGCGTAGACCTTACCTCGCCAGGAACCTATAACCTTAGTCTACTTTACCAAGGGACTGCAGGATTACTGCAAACTGAAAATTAACTTTCAGCTATACAGACTTACCATTAGCTGTATAGTGTTTAGTATACAAATGTAAGCAACAAATACATAAACTTCTCAGCTATGCTCTAAGGGTCAGGTGGCTATACCCATATTCCTGAGCAAGCCCAAAACTACCTAAGATAAGGGGGTCACCTCACTTTGGAGTGAGCTGCCAAAATAACATCAACACTAGCCAGGGTAGTAAGGAAAGAAGGCAAAAAGAAAATTATAACAATATTCAGTCTAACTTTCTTTTCTTGAGGCAAAGGCGAAGCGGCTGAATTGGGTGCTTGGAGACCTCCCATCCACTACAGTAGTCGTCGTCCAGGGCAAAAGGTTCAGCTGGCCTGGTGTGGGAGCAATGGACCCAAGTGGTGATGCCATCTACCTTAAGGGCGGTGGGAGTAGTCAGTAGCCCCACGTAGGGTCCCTTCCATCGTGGTTCTAAGTATTTGGGGTTATGCCTCCGGACGAACACCCAATCTCCTGGCCTGAATAAATGGCAGGTAGGGACAGAAGCAGAATCATGCAATGCCTTAAGTTGGGGCCACATTTTCTTGTGCACGAGCTGCAAATAATCAAGTTTACACAAAAATTCAGTATCATCCAAATCAGCAAGCAATTCAGTCTGAAGGCTAGGGATAATGGGCGGAGGGTACCCGTACATTATTTCAAAAGGAGTAAAGCCAAGTTGATAGGGAGAATTTCTTACTCTAAGCAGAACAAAAGGAAGGAGTGACACCCAGTCTGCGCCAGTCTCTAAGGCCAGTTTAGTTAAGGTTTCTTTAAGAGTCTGATTCATTTTCTCTACCTGTCCTGAACTCTGGGGTCTATAAGCACAATGCAATTTCCAATCCATCCCCAGTGAAGTGGCTATTCCCTGACTTACTTTTGAGAAGAAGGATGGTCTGTTGTCTGACCCAATGGTGGATGGGAAGCCATACCTGGGTAGGATTTCTTCCAGGATCTTCTTAGCCACTACATTCGCAGTCTCATGCTTTGTTGGATAGGCTTCAACCCATCTTGAAAAAGGTGTCTACAAAAACTAGCAAATATTTGTAATTTCTGTGAAGTCTACTTCCCAATACACGCCTGGCCTATTCCCACAGAGGAGAGCTCCTTTAGTAAATGGTTGATTGGGGGTGTTGGTGAGCTGACAGGCCTTACAATTTTTTAACAATATCTTCAATAAGTTGATCTCCTTGTCTAATTTTCACCTTGGAGTGTCAGAGCAAGTCCTGCATTTTTCGGGTTCCCATGTGAGAAGCTCAGATTCTCTTAAGGATCCCCTTACCCAGCCCTTGTGGCAGGATAAGTTTCCCTTCACAAGTTTTCCACCAGTCATTGTTTCCTTCTCTGTCCAGGGGTTTTGTGGGCCATGGGAATTTTCTTTATCCACTCCAAGCCTTCTTGGGAATACTGGGGCACTGGAGACAAAGCTCATGGCCCTGGGTCTACTAAAGTCTGTTCCCAGGAACTCTCACTTTTCTGGCTGATTTAGGCACAGGGATATTCAGCACAGTCTACATGCATCTGATAGCCAACGCTTGCTCTCTTTTAATATGAAGCCCAGATGGGTGACTTCAGGTTTACAAATTTGTGCCTTTTAACATTCTAGTTTGTAAAAGCATTTTCTTGACTGGCTGGGGAACTGATCTCTGATGACCTAAGTTACCTTTGCAGGCCTTTGACAGATCTCAATAAGGACACAATCTCAGGTCTACAAGCTTTCTTTCCTGAACAGTTGTATGAGCTTAAAATTCTCACTGCCAGTCAGAGCTTTGAGTAAATGCGGGGGGTTGAGATTTTAATCTATCCTCTCATTTGACAAACTTACCCATACTAACCACTATCACAGATGACTGGCAAGTTCCTGCCCAGTAGACAGACATGGGCATTGGAAAGGCATGCTTATGAACTATTCTTCTAGGACTTCCCGGCTTTGATTAACTTTTGAAAGGCCAAACAGGAGTGACTCTAGGATCTGACACCATCTCTGCCATCCAAGCAGTGGCTTACTGCCTCTGGATGCTCCATCACTTTTGTCCCAGAAGGAGTGACTTTTCACTGGACTTGGACTCAGGGCCTGAGCGCTGTCCCTCAGCTCTCCAGCTCAAGACTAGCACCCTACCACTTTTGAGCTCCACACCACTCTGTTTGCAGTACTCTGCTGGCTGATGAGAGACAAGTCTCTCACAGGGACCTTTCTCTGCCCCGGCTGGCTTCGAACCGCAGATTTCAGATCAGTGAGTCTTACAAGGGGCCACTTTACTCCAATTAGAAGCAACAAGGTAGTCCACACAGAAGTAGTTTTTAAGCATGTTCTCTTACCTGGAACTTATTAAGGGTCAGTATTAGATCTTGACAAACTTGTAGGAATCACCTGTGCTTCTCTGTGGGCTGCTAGAAACTGTTACAAAAAAACCTACAAAGAAGCTGGAATGGCAATTAAACATTTTGGTAGCCATAATTCTCATTTCTCTCACTTTGCAATAATTATTTAGGACAATTTTACTTCCAAATTTCTTATCTAGAAATGTATTCTTGATTTCCAAAGCCTTTTTAACACTAATGCAACACTTTAGCTTTTATCTGCATCAGAAAAACTGAAGCTCACAGGCATTCTGAAACCAGGTGCCGCGCTTTGCCTACGAGCTGCTTGTTTCAAAAGACCCTCTTTTTTTTTCTTCAGTAGCAGTTACTGCATGGCATGAAGACCTTTGAATTTTTCCGTAATGCATGAAATACAATTGGAAATACTTATCCATTCAGCTTTCCAATATATTAGTGAGAAACATTGGCCCATTTTGCCATTTCTTCCTACATACATAGAGTTAATGAGAGTTTACTTCTATCCCCATTAGTTTAGTATATATATATATATATATATATATATATATATATATATACATATATATACATACATACATATATATGTATATATACACATACATATATGTATATATATACATACATATATATGTATATATATACATATATATATATATGTCCTTTTAAATCCAAATTTCTGACACTTAGCTCTGATTTTTTTTTCTCAAAGTTTTATTATCAAACTGACGTACAGAGAGGTTACAGTATCATACGTTGGGCATTGGATACATTTCTTGTACTGTTTGTTGCCTTGTCCCTCATGCCCCCCTCCCTCCCCCCCTTTCCCTCCTCCCCCCTGGAGTTCAGTTCACTTACACCAAACAGTTTTGCAAGTATTGCTTTTGAAGTTATTTCTCTTTTTTTACCCTGTGTCTCTCGAATTTGGTATTCCCTTTGAATTTCCTACTTCCAATACCAGTAAACACGGTTTCCAATATACTCAGATAAGATTACAGAGATAGTGTAGGTACAAACATAGGAAGGTGATACAAAACATTATCTATAATAGAAACTACACATACACATAGGACGTTGAAAGCTGTTACAAATGTGATATATCACTTGTTTCCATAACATGGAGTTCATTTCAATTAGCATCATCTTATGTGTTTCTAAGGGTATAGCTATTGGGCCTTGTGATGCTCTGCTATGGCTTGCCTAAACCTGTACTAATTATTCCCAATAAGGGAGGCCATAGAGTCCATGTTTCTTTGGGTCTGGCTCACTTCACTTAGTATAACTTTTTCCAAGTCCTTCCATTTCCTTACAAATGGAACAATGTCATTCTTTCTGATAGAGGCATAACATTCCATTGTGTAAATGTACCACATTTTCCTGATCCATTCATCTATGGAGGGGCATCTGGGTTGGTTCCAGCTTCTCGCTATGACAAATTGTGCTGCGATGAACATTGTTGTGCTGGTGGCATTACTGTGATTTTGTTTGTGGGCTTTTGGATAGATACCCAACAGTGGGGCTGCTGGGTCATAGGGGAGTTCTATATTGAGCCTTCTGAGGAATCTCCATACTGCTTGCCAGAGTGGCTGAACCAGTTTACATTCCCACCAACAATGAAGTAGGGTTCCCTTTTGGCCACATCCCCTCCAACAATTGTTATTATTAGTTTTCTTTTTTTTTTCTTTTTTTTTTTTGCCAGTCCTGGGCCTTGGACTCAGGGCCTGAGCACTGTCCCTGGCTTCTTCCCGCTCAAGGCTAGCACTCTGCCACTTGAGCCACAGCGCCGCTTCTGGCCGTTTTCTGTATATGTGGTGCTGGGGAATCGAACCTAGGGCCTCGTGTATCCGAGGCAGGCACTCTTGCCGCTAGGCTATATCCCCAGCCCCTAGTTTTCTTGATATATGACATTCTTGCTGGGGTGAGATGGAATCTCAATGTCGTTTTGATTTGCATTTCCTTTATGGCCAGTGATGTAGAGCATTTTTTCATATGTCTATTGGCCATTCTCATTTCCTCATCAGAGAAGTTTCTTTGTAAGTCTTTAGCCCACTTGATGAGGGGGCTATTGGTTCTTTGCAGTTTTGCTTGGGAAGAAGGTAATTTTTTTAGTTCTGCATATATTTTAGAGATGAGGCCTTTGTCTGATGAATGTCCGGTAAAGATCTTCTCCCAGTCTGTGGGCTTTCTGTTTATCTTGAGAGCTATGTCCTTTGCCGTGCAGAAGCTCTGGAGTTTGATGCAGTCCCATTTGTCCAACCTTTCTTTGATTTGTAGCCTTTCAGGGTCTTTGTTAAGGAAGTTCTGTCCTGTCCCAAGGAGCCCAAGTGTTTCTCCTACTCCTTCCTTTAGTGTCTTCAGGGTGCCTGTTTTGATTTCAAGGTCTTTAATCCATTTGGAATTGATTTTGGTGCAGGGTGATATATAAGGATCTAGTTTTAGTTTGTTGCATGTGTTGAGCCAGTTTTGCCAGCACCACTTGTTAAAGAGGCTATCTTTCTTCCATACTATTGTTTTAGCTCCTTTATCAAAGATTAAGTAGGCATAGTTCTGTGGGTTTAATTCTGGGTCTTCAATTCTGTTCCATTGGTCTTCAGGCCTGTTCCGGTGCCAATACCAAGCTGTTTTTATTACTATAGCTTTATAATACAGCTTGAAGTTGGGTATTGTAATTCCTCCAGCACTGTTCTTTCTACTTAGGAGTGTTTTTGCTATTCTAGGTCTTTTATTGTTCCATATGAATTTCTGGATTGCTTCCTCTATTTCATTAAAGAATGGTGTTGGGATATTAATGGGTATTGCATTGAATTTGTAGATAGCCTTTGGCAATATTGCCATTTTGATTACATTAATCCTCCCAATCCAGGAGCATGGGAGGTTTTTCCATTTTCTTAGTTCTGACTTAATTTCATTTTTCAAGCTTTTAAAGTTCTCTTCAAAGAGGTCTCTCACTTCTTTGGTTAAGGTTATTCCTAGGTATTTTATGTTTTGGGGGGCTATTGCAAAAGGAGTTGCTTTCCTGATTTCAGCCTCGGTCTTCGGGTTGTTAGCATAGAGAAAGGCCGTTGATTTTTGAAGGTTTATTTTATATCCTGCAACATTGCCAAAGTTTTGTATCAGCTCTAGTAGCTTGGGGGTAGAGTCTATGGGATTCTTTAGGTAAAGGATCATGTCATCTGCGAAGAGAGAAAGTTTAACTTCATCTTTTCCTATTTGGATCCCCTTTATATTCTCTTCTTGCCTAATTGCTCTGGCTAGGAATTCTAGTACTATGTTGAAGAGCAGGGGAGAGAGTGGACATCCCTGCCTTGTTCCTGATTTTAAAGGGAATGGCTTTAGTTTTTCACCATTTAGAGTTATGCTTGCTGTTGGTTTGTCATAAACTGCCTTGATTATATTCAGGAATGTTCCCTGGAATCCCAGTTTTTCCAGGGCTTTTAGCATAAATGGGTGCTGGATTTTATCTAACGCTTTTTCCGCATCCAGCGATAAAACCATGTGGTTCTTTACCTTGCTCCGGTTGATGTGGTGGATTACATTAATTGACTTGCGTATATTAAACCAGCTTTGCATCCCTGGGATGAATCCAGTTTGATCGTGGTGTATGATTTTTTTGATGACCTGTTGAAGTCGATTGGCCAGAATTTTGTTGAGAATTTTTGCATCTATGTTCATCAGGGAGATTGGTCTGTAGTCCTCTTTCCGTGATGAGTCTCTGCCTGGTTTTGGGATGAGGGTTATACTGGCTTCATAAAATGAGTCTGGCAGTGAACGTTCTCTTTCAATTTCATTGAAGAGTTTGAGAAATATTGGAGTGAGTTCTGTTTTGAAGGCCTTGTAGAATTCTGCGTTGAATCCATCTGGACCTGGGCTTTTCTTGGATGGGAGATCATTTATTGCTGTTTCTATTTCAATACTGGATATGGGTCTGTTTAGAAGGTTTAAGTCTTCATAGTTGAGTTTGGGGGTATCAATTTTTTCTAGGAAATCATCCATTTCTTCCAAGTTCTCGAATTTGTTGGCATAAAGGTTTGCAAAATAGTCCCTTATTATTTTCTGAATTTCGGTTATTTCTGTGGTGATGCTACCTGTTTCATCTCTTATCTTGTTTATTTGAGTGTGCTGCCTTCGTTCTTTGGTCAGGTTTGCCAGGGGTCTGTCTATCTTGTTGATTTTTTCAAAGAACCAACTCTTTGTTTTGTTGATTCTTTCGATGGTTTTTTTCGTCTCTAATTGATTTAATTCTGATTTGATTTTAATTATTTGCTTCCGTCTATTGACTTGGGGTTTGGCTTGCTGTTCTCTCTCCAGAAAATTAAGGTGCTTCCTTAAATTACTGAGTTGCTGTTTCTCCAGTTTGTTGATGTATGTACTCAGAGATATAAATTTTCCTCTGAGTACTGCCTTTGCTGTGTCCCAAAGGAGCTGGTACTTTGTGCCCTCAACTTGGTTGAAGTCCATAAACATTTGAATTTCTGTTTTAATTTCTTCAATGATCCACTGATGGTTCAGCAGTGTGTTCTTTAGTCTCCATGAATTGTGGGATTTTCTGTGGTGGCTGAATGAGTTGAGCTCTAATTTTATTCCATTGTGGTCTGAAAGAATGCAGGGAATGATTTTGATACTTCTGAATTTGTACAGATTTTCTTTGTGCCCTAAGATGTGATCTATTTTGGAGAATGTTCCGTGTGCTGCCGAAAAGAATGTGTATTCTGTCCTTGCTGGGTGGAATATTCTGTAGATGTCGATTAAGTCTAGTTGGTCTATGCAATTGTTTAGTTCTGTGGTTTCTTTGTTCAGTTTTTGGCGTGCTGATCTGTCCAGAGGTGATAGTGGAGTGTTAAAGTCCCCCACTATCATTGTGTTTGGGTCTATGAATGTTTTTAGAGCCAGTAGTGTTTCTTTGATGAAGTTGGGTGCTCCTGCATTTGGCGTGTAGATATTTAGGATGGTTATTTCGTCCTGTTGGAGAGATCCTTTTACTAGTATGTAGTAACCTTCTTTGTCTCTTCTTACCTTTTTTAATTTGAAGTCAATTTTGTCTGATACTAGGATTGCAACTCCAGCCTGCTTATGGGGGCCATTTGCTTGATAGATTTGTTTCCAGCCTTTCACTTTTAGAAGATGTTTACTTTTGCTGGATAGATGTGTCTCTTGGAGGCAGCAGAAAGATGGATCTTGATTTTTCATCCAAGTTATGAGCCTATGTCGTTTGATTGGAGAATTAAGTCCATTAATGTTGACAGTTAGGATTGAGAGGTGATCGTTTGTTCCTTTCATTATCACTGTCTTGTTTAAAGCTGTGTCTTCCCATTTCTTGATCTAGTGTTTACTAATTAGGGTTCATTTCTCTGTCTGTGTTGGGATCTGGATTATTTTCCCTGTATAGTACATCTTTAAGGATTTTGTGTAAAGCTGGTTTGGTGGAGATATATTGTTTCAGTTTTTCCTTATTGTGGAAGACTTTTATTTGACCTTCGGCTATGAAGGAGAGTTTGGCGGGGTACAGAATTCTTGGTTGGTAGTTGTTTTTATTTAGAGTTTGGTATACTTCATTCCAGGCTCTCCTTGCTTTCATGGTCTCTGCTGAGAAGTCTGGGGTAATTCTGATTGCTTTTCCTTTATATGTGATTGTTTTCTTTGCCCTAACAGCTTTGAGTATTTTTTCCTTGCACTCTGCTGAAGCTGTTTTGATCACAATGTGTTGGTGGGAAGTCCTATTCTGGTCTGGTCGATTTGGGGTTCTAAATGCTTCTTGTATCTGTATAGGCCTTTCCTTCTGGATGTTTGGGAAGTTCTCAGCTAATATTCTGTTAAATAGGTTGCCTATCCCATTAACCTCTTTCTCCAAGTTTTCCTCAATACCTATTATCCTTAAATTGGGCTTCCTGATTGTGTCTTGAATCTCCTGTAGCGATCTGTTTTGTTGCTTGGACTGGATTTGTATTGATTTTTGATCTTTCTCCATAGAATCTAAGGAATCTTCAGCTCCTGAGATTCGATCCTCTGCTTCAGTTAGTCGGGACTGTAGGCAGCTACTTGATTTCGAATCTCTTTTCCTTCTGACTGGTCTTTCCTGATGATTTCCATGTCATTTCTTAGGTCCTGTATGGACTTCTTTACTTCATTAACTTCATTACTTTGGTTTTGAGTGTTGTCTCTCAAATCTTTAAGTTGGGTAGCTATCTTTTCATTTGACTCTTGAAGCTCACTTATCTTTCTATTTGTGGATGCCATGAAATTCTCCATTAATTTTTGCTTTGCCTCCTCACGCTCTAACATAATTGACTGAAGAGATTCAAACTTTTCATTTATCATGTTTATCAGTAAACTTTGTAGAGCATTTTGGGGGTTTTCTTCTATGTCTTTGATTGGCTGCTCTGCTTCCTGCTTGTTTTGAGTGGGAGATAAGACTTCATTGTTTGCCATCCTTCTTGTGTTTCTTCTGCCCATTTGAATTGGGGATGCCAGTCTACCAGCACCTGTGAGCACTGTTTAAGACCCAAAGCAGCCCTTACCAAGCACTGTTGTGTAAATCTTACAATTTCACAATTATATACAGATAACTTGTATACCTGTCTATAAAGTTAGATTTGGTGTTCCTAAAGAATACAATTTCAATATAACATCTGATCCTGGGCCCTGTATTCAGTAGTTACTTATTTACTGTTACAACCTTATACACAATTCTTGTTTTTATATTAAGTTCTTTTAGGACTGGCTTTCTCTATGAACCCCTTTGATTCACTCGTTTTAAGCTGGGATATCCTCTATCCAATAACCAGGAGTCAATGGAGCCTGGAGGTCCAGGCAGTAAGTCAGGAGGGTAAGTTGGAGGTAGTAAAGAGATTAGAGTAAAGTGTATTGGGGGGGTGGTGGTGATTTTGGTTTAGTTTCAGTGACGTGGAAATGTGGAGAAGAGTAGAATCAGTAGAAAGCACATTGATAAAATGACAGACACTGGAGAGTTAGAAGAAAAGGGTGTAGGTGTTATTTATAGGAAAGTAATTTTTAAAGGAAGAGGACGCAACGAGAGAAATGAAGTAAAAATACTGGAAGACAGATACACAAAACAGACAAAAATTATTTCAAGGAAGCATAAGTAAATAAAAAGGAAAATAACAGAAAAGGGACACCCAAGCAAATAAACAAACACAAAAAAAAAACTTGATAAAACAAACCAGTAAAAAATGGAAAACAACAAAAAAAAAACAACAAAAAAACAGCCAATGATGTTTCAGGTGTGAAAAAATTAAAAAGAAAATTTAAAAGAAAAGTTTAAAAAAAATGTTTGAAAAGAAAAAGAAACCAGTCTCAGGTTTCCCTGAAGTGGACTGCAGTCTATTTTCCTGATTGGCTGGTTTGACTTGATTTCAGTTGGCAAGGGGTGGATCTGTTCTGACCTTCTCCCCTGTTGGTGCAATCGTGGGTCTCTGAGGTTCGCACAGCTTGCAGGCAGGCCTTGGGCGTCCTCTGTCGATGGGGACGTAGGCAGTCACAGGAACTGTGGCTCCTCTGTCTGCTGTGGGGCCGCTGCCATTGATGCCTGGACTTGACTAGACTGTGAACTCAGCAGAGCGTGGTGCCTCTGGCCTGTTTTGCTCCACTAAGAGTTGCTTGCCTGTGGGAGGCGGCCTCTTTGGCATAGGTAGCTATGGAATGCAGCTCCGTTTTGGGCTGGGAATTAGTTTCCTCTGTGACGGGACCGTTTAGCTGTCCCCGGAACTGTTTGTTCCTCCTTCTGTTGTTTCCGTGCCCCTGGTAGCTGCTCGCAGCTTTTGCTTTAAGTTTAGAAGTTCCGGCGGGCAGGGCGGGGCATCTCTGGATAATCCCCGGACTCGCCTCCCGCCAGGACAGGGGGCGTTCTTCTGGGCGGAGCTGGTTCTCACTGATTCCGCCCCTCCTGCCCTTTTCAAAGATGGCTTTTTTGACCTCGCTTTCCCCAGGCCCGCTTCAGTTCCAGTCTGGTCTGACCCTATGCCAGTGGCAAAGATGGCGCTTTGCTCTGGCGGTGGGGACAGGGATTCCTTCCAGAAGCTGGACTGTAGGCACAAGCGAGAATAATTTTTTTTTTTTGCGGGATACTCACGCTGTCTCTGCGATGTCAGGTCCTCCGTGCTCGGCTGCCATCTGGAGTATTTCTTGCTTTAGCTGCGCAGAGTGCTGGGGGCTGTGCCCGGCACTGTGCCGGAGCCAGCGCTGGTGCTGCGGCGGGACGCCGCCCGGAGCTCAAAACTGTGTTTTCAGACCAGCAAAGTCGATTTTTCCTTCCTGTTCAGAATCCCTGTACTGTTAGAACTTACTTTGGCTGTCTTTCTCAGAGAAACAGTTTCTATGAGGTGAGAAAACTATGATATCGGAGGGAGCTCTGCAGTGCTCAGCCGCTCCTCCGCCGTCTTCCGCCGAAATCCTCTCTGATTTTTTTTTTAATTTAATTAAAGAACCCTGAGAAATCCCTTAAAGCATTTGGTAATGCCCAAACTCGATGAACCTTTGAATTTAAACTTAAACTTAGTTTTGCATCATACTGCAGTCTTGAACATGTTCACACTCACACATGCACACACACACATACATTTTCAAAAGATCTTAAAGCGCACAGAATAAGCATCGGCCATACATTTAAGACAAAAACTTTTAACAAGTGATTTTAGCATTCTCCAGCCTCATTTTCCGGGGCTTGATAGTTTTACTAAAACATTTTTAGTCTTAGTAAAACAATTTAGCACACCAAATAATTTTCTGCTTAAGAAGGCTGGGTGGGGGTCCCCCTAGAGTTCTTTTTTTGCGGACACTCTCACTGATTGGCTGATTGTGGGCTGTCACCTGTACATCTTTCCAGTGAGCTAAAGTCAATTCAAGGAGAATGGAAGGAACATTCCCCATCATCCGTTTGTCAGTCAGGCACAGCGCATGAAAGAAACACACAAAAATAATCACAGGCACAAAGACCAGACAACACTTACAGACAGACTTAGGGAGCCATGGCTTACAGGTTTGACTGTGTCTCTCCTGCCCCTGTGAGGGGGCAGACCACACAGTATCACTGTGTCTCTCCTGCCCCTGTGAGGGGGAGACCAACACAGTCATGAGGCTCTCTCTCTCCCATTCCTGTGTAGGAGCAGACCAGACAACCCCAAATATAGAGTGGACTGGACGGGCACCCGTTAGAAGGGCCTCCCGGTCCAGTCCTTCAGGTTCAGGGTGGTAGTGGGAAGCCTGAGCCCCCTGTGGAGGGCTTGAGGTGTCCTCCAGGGCTGCCTATACGAGCGTGTCCACTCAGGCTGGTCCTTCACTACCTACAGGTTCAGATTCAGGTGGCTGTTCAAAACAGAAAACAAAACTACAAATCACACAGACACAGAAACACAGAATGAACAGCGCTATTTTCTTACCTTCGGAGTCTGGGGTCTCAGGGGTCTCTGGGGCCATCCCGGACAAAACCCCAAATGTTGTGCCAAGCCGCGAAACCACCACCAAGAAGACCACCGAGACTCAGACATCCCGAAATGCAAAAGCAAGGCAAGGCTTTATTTAAGCGAGCAGCAACTCGGGACTCGTCCTACCCACCGACACAGCGGAGGTTAGGAGGGAGCCTCGAGCTGTGATTACACAGGGCTTATAAAGGCAAAGAACAAGGTTACAATAATCAGGTGTTCAAGCAACAAGATTAGGACACAGGTACAAATCTGATTGGCTCAGGGTTCAATTCTAAAGTGAGGTTCACGTGGTAAAATGGGGTTCACGTGGTAAAATGGGGCCTGACTTAAAGTCTGGCACTTCAATAGACAATGAGAGTCTTAGCTCTCTGTAACAACCAGAAATATAGAAGTGTATCTGTGGCTCAAAGTGGTAGAGCACAAGGTTGAAAACTAAAGGCTGAAGGACAGTGCCCAGACCCTGGGTTCAAACCCCACAATGGATAAAATAAAACAAAACAAAGCATACAAACAAAAACTCAAGGACAGCATCAATCCCTAGGATCAGCATTGTAAGGAAATCTCTTCTCAACATTCCTACAATTAAGTTAAATAATTTTCTCAAAGTTCTACTGCCAGAATTCAGCTGGATGAGGGTGGTAGTGGCTCACACCTGCCATCCCAGCTACTCGGGAAGCTGAGATCTGAGGATTCACATTTGAAGCCAGCTAGGGCAGGAGAATCCATGAGATTTTACTCGCCAATGAGCCATCAAAAACTTGGAAGGAGGGCTGAGGCTCAATTCGCAGAGCAGGACGCTTGAGGACAAAACACTCAAGGAGAGTTCAGACCCTCAGTTCAAGCCCCAGGACCAAAAACCAAACAAACTGTGAAACCTATCAAGACCCAACAAGAGCACCTGTAGCTCTGTAGACGGCCAGCAGAGGCCGGGAGAGCACCGTGGATGGTGGAAGACCAGGAGGCCTGCAGCAGCTCTTCCTCCCACATTGTGAAACAGCCGGCTACAGCTCCATGTCCACTGAGGCCCATCTGGGCTGGCTGTCTCCAAAAGTCCCCTGCTCAAACCAAACCTGGTAGACTGTGCTCATCAGCTGCCATGCCAATCCAGTGAGCCTTTGGAATAGAAATCTCCCTCAAGCTCATTCATTTCAGCAAATTCCTCCAGGTTTTCTCTTAAATTTTGGTGATTTGCAAGGTTGGCAAAAATAAAATGCTACTGGAAAATATATGGCCCATATTTACTTTGCTCGCTTTAGGATCTTTTGAGCGAATGTATGTGAGTGTGTGTGTGTGTGAGTGTGAACAAATTCAAGATAAAAATTGTCATTCAGATGTAAAAATGGTTGAATTTCTGGACAAACTCCAAATGGTCATCAGGTTTCAGAGCTACCAAATGTTTTAAAGGATTTGTGCTTTGCTTTATAGAGGAAATGTAGTTTAATCGAAAAACGTCTTTAGGGGCTGGGGATATGGCCTAGTGGCGAGAGAGCTTGCCTCATATACATGAGGCCCTGGGTTCGATTCCCCAGCACCACATATACAGAAAACAGCCAGAAGTGGCGCTGTGACTCAAGTGGCAGAGTGCTAGCCTTGAGCAAAAAGGAAGCCAGGGACAGTGCTCAGGCCCTGAGTCCAAGGCCCAAGACTGGCCAAAAAAAAAAAAAGAAAGAAAAGAAAAATGTCTTTAATGTGCAGTTGCAAAATATTGGTATCTTAATGTGTTAGGCTGTTTGCACTGTCATCAAGTTATCTGGCTTTGCACAAGGCATTGGGAATTTCAAATTTATTCCCCTGCCCTGTTTATTAATTTGAGGCCAAATGTCAGAAATTTCTATATTAATTTGTATCACTGTTAAAGAACTGCTTCGGGCTTCTCAGTCATAGATCAAGAAGAAAGGACAGGAAAACTTAGGATGTGCTTTTGTGCCTATCTTCGGGGTTGAGGGGTGAACTGGCAAAGTTGCAGCTTAGCTGGTCCATGCATGGTGAGGCAGGCCCCAGGGGCAACTGCACACATCATAGAAAAAGACTAAGCTTTCACAAAGGCAGTTGATGGAGCCCAAAGGACTCAGATGTGTATATACCCATCTTTAGGACAGGCCTATCTGTCTGTTCCTTGTTGCTGGACACTGGAAACCGGACGGTAAAATGGGCATTCTGTAGGACAGGCCTATCTGTCTGTTCCTTGCTGCTGGAAACTGGAAACCTAATGGTAAAAATCAGCAATGTGCTGATTTGTTTGATATTTCCAAAACTCCTCACTGGGATGTATTTCAAATTGGAAAAGCCTTAAAACATGGCTTAGAAAGTTTATCTGTATGATGTCATTTAATTTCTATGCTATTTTGAAATTTGCACGTAAATTTTTTAAGTAAAATTATTAAGTCTGGATACTTGGTTTCTAATTCTAGTGCTTATAATTCTTCCATGATTCTTGATAATTATTGATAGGAGTTCTTAGAAGGGAAATATGATCATATGTGATTATAATACACGATAATACATTTGAAATGCAATTTTAGTTTGGCTTGAATTTGAAAGTATTTCCTACTAAGTGATTATTCTTTTTTTCTCACTGCATACCTGTAATTAAGTTCTCACCTTCTTCTTAAACACAAAGATAGTAATATCCACTCAGTAGTGTTACTGTGAGGATTAAACAATATATAATATGTAAATCCCTTACCATAGTGTCTGATACTTGAGAAATATTAGCTCCTTTCCTTTGTTCCTCCTTTATTGAATGGACTGCTTTATGTGGTCATTCTTTTCGGTACTGAAGTCTACAGAGTAATTCCATAGACTTTATTTTCAGATGACTTGATATAATTTCCATATATGACCCATGAGGATCATAGATTCTTTCAGATAGGACACATCTCACTGCAGATGCTACTGCTGGGTAACAGTCTAAAAACTCCTGAACTGATTAAAACAAAGAAACTACCAACACTCGTGTTGCTTCCCAGCTTATATGGGTTTTCTGTGGATACTTACATGACAGTGTGTTCTAAGCCAGAGTCATCACAAAATAGTAAAGAAACCACTCCCCTCTGACAACTTCAATCTCAAATGAAGATGAAACTTGTGTAGAGAATAGATTTAACATACAGTCCCTTAGTTAGAATAAACTTGGTTCTTCCTACATGTACCCTTTCTTCCCCAACCATTTTGTTACAAACTGTTTTTACTTTATTTATTTAGTTAGTTTTTTTATTAATTAAATTTTGTTGACAAGGTGTTGTGCAAAAGGTGTACAGTTACATAATAAGGCAGTGAATACATTTCTTGTGATATCTTACACCCTCGTTTTTCTTTTCCTTCCCTAGATCAGGTAGGCATATATACAATACCCAGTGTACCGAAATCATATAGAGTAACCACGTGGCATAGGCCAAAGGAAATTCACCTAGAACTTTAAATGTAATGTCAACAGTAGAATCCTCCTGGGTTCTTCTCTTGGAGTTGTTTTTGCCTATCCTCGTCTTATATGATCATATGTATATAGCTGTTGAGCCTTTGTGATCCACTGATAGGTCTATTCTAAACCTTTCTATGTGTAGTAGTTGTTTGTTTTTTAAATACATAATGTAAGGCCGATGCTGTAAACCTGTGGAAATACAATTTGAAAAGAAGTTTTTTGTTTTGCAGACCTGGTCTCCACTGTCTTCCCCCTCCTCCCCACACACACACTCTAACAGTCATATATCAAGGAGACCATGCCCCTTTGTTCTCTGTGTTCTAGGCTTGTCTTGCTCAACATTATTTGTTCAAGTTCTGACCATTTCCCTGTGAATA
Organism: Perognathus longimembris pacificus; assembly: GCF_023159225.1. Classification (NCBI taxonomy): domain Eukaryota; kingdom Metazoa; phylum Chordata; class Mammalia; order Rodentia; family Heteromyidae; genus Perognathus; species Perognathus longimembris. Next base: position 179,025 of record NW_025961287.1, on the reverse strand, counting down.
GCAATATCTTTTCATTTCTATTTGCTATGTAGTATTCCATTGTGTATAGGTACCACATTTTTTGTATCTATCCATCTATAGTGGGGCATCTGGGTTGTTTCCATATTTTGGCTATTGTGAATTGTGCAGCGATAAACATGGATGTGCAGATGTCTTTTTGATATCCTGAGACCTGTTGTTAAGGATAGATGCCTAGGAGTGGTATGGCTGGGTCATAGGGTATGTCTATGCTGAGCTTTTTGAGGAACCTCCATACTGTTCTTCAAAGTGGTTGTACTAATTTGCCTTCCCACCAACAGTGGAGAAGGGTTCCTCTTTCCCCACATACCCTCCAGCATTTGTCGTTGGCTGAGTTCAGAGTATAGTCCATTCTAACTGGAGTGAGGTGGTATCTCAGGGTTGTTTTTATTTGCATTTCCTTTACTGCCAGGGATGTTGAGCATTTCCTCATATGTTTCTTTGCCATTTTTATCTGGTCTCTTTAGCTCCTTTGCCCATTTAATAATTGGTTTACTGGGTTTGGAGGGGGTTAGTTTATTGTGTACTCTGTAGATGACGGATATTAGGCCTCTCTCTGTTGCTGTGCTGGTGAAAAATCCTTTCCCATATGATTGGCTGTCTTTCTAGATTGGTGGCTATGTCTTTAGCTGTGCCAAAACTTTTTATTTTGTCATAGTCCCATTTGTTGAGACTCTCCCCTATCTGTTGTGCCCCTGGGACTATATTCAGGAAGGTTCTTCCTGTGTCTTTAAGTTCTAGCATGTTTTCTACTCTGACCTTCAGTAGTTTCAAGGATTCTGGTCTGATGTTGAGGTCCTTAATCCATTTTGAGTTGATCTTGGTGCATGGTGATAGGCTAGGGTCTAATTTGAGTTTTCTACATATGGCTTCCCAGTTTTCCCAGCAACAGTTGTTGAAGAGGCTATGTTTTTCCCATTGTATGTCTTTAGCTCCTTTGTGGAATATCAGCTAACTGTAAGAATACAGTTTTATTTCTGGGTCTTCTATTCTATTCCATTGGTCTTCAGGTCTATTTTCATACCAATACCAGGCTGTCTTTGTTATGATGGCTCTATAATAGAGCTTGAAGTCTGTTATTCTTTTCCCTAGAATTGCTTTGGCTATTCTAGGTCTTTTGCTGTTCCATATGAATTTATGGGTTGTTTTCTCTATTTCAGTGAAGAATGTAGCTGGGATCTTGATGGGGATTGCATTGAATTTGTATAGCATTTGGGGCAATATGGCCATTTTCACTATATTGATTCTGCCTACCCATGAGCATAGGAGGTCTTTCCATCTCTTTGTGTGCTCTTTGATTTCCCTTTTTAGATTTTTATAGCTGTCATTCAATAGGTCATTCACGTCTTTAGTTAGGTTAATCCCTAGGTAATGTATTCTTTTTTTAGCTATGGTAAATGGTATTATTTCCATAATTTCCTTTTCTGCTTATACATTATTGGTGTACGGAAAAGCTGCTGATTTTTGTGGGTTGATTTTGTATCCTGCTACTTTGCCAAAATGGTTTATTAGGTCTCGGAGTTTGGGGACTGAGTTCTTTGGGTCCTTCCCGTATAAGATCATGTCATCTGCGAATAGGGATAGTTTCATTTTTTTTCTTTGCCAAACGTGGAACACTTTGATGTCATCCTCTTGCCTTAGTGCTATGGCTAGGGATTCCAGCACTATGTTGAATAGAAGCAGGGATAGTGGGCATCCTTGTCTTGTTCCTGAGTTTAGGGGAAATGGTTTTAGTTTCTCCCTATTTAATATGGTATTAGCAGTTGGTCTGTTGCATATGGCTTTTCTTATTTTAAAGAATGTTCCCTTTATTTCTGGTCTCTCCAGGGCTTTTAACATGTATGGGTGTTGTATTTTGTCAATGGCTATTTGGGCATCGGCTGAGATGATGATGTGGTTCTTCGTCTTAGCTCTGTTGACGTGGTGAATTACATTTATTGATTTGCGGATGTTGAACCATTCTTGCGTCTGTGGGATGAAGCCTACTTGGTCATGATATACAGTTTTCTTGATCAGTTTCTGTACCCTGTTAGCTAACACTTTGTTGAGGAGCTTCACAGATGTGTTCATTAGTGATATTGGTCTTTTCCTAGTTTCTGGATGAGCATAATATTGCCTTCATAGAATGAGTTTGGTATTTCTCCCTGTTTCTATTTTGCAGAAGAGTTTTAGGAGTATTGGTATTAGCTCCTCACTGAAGGTTATATAGAATTTATTGGTGAATCCATCTGGGACTGAGCTTTTCTTTGTTGGGAGGCTCTTGATTACCTCCTGTATCTTGCTGTAAGTTATTGGTTTAACTAGTTGATTTATTTCTTCTTGATTCAGTTTGGGCAGTTTATAATTCTCTAAGAATCGATCCATTTCTGTATAATTATTATTCTTTAGTGAGTAAAGGTTCTGGAAATAGTTCCTTATGATTGTTTGAATAACCTATATATTTGTAATTTTTCCAGTGGATTCCCTGATCTTACAGATATGAGTCACTCTCTCTCTCTTTTTTTTTTTTTGGCTAGGTCTTGCAACGGATCTGTCAATTCTATTTATTTTCTCAAGAACCAGCTTTTAGTTTTTTTTATTTGTTGGTCTTTCTATTCTCAATCAGATGATTTCTTCTTTAATCTTTATGATCTCTCTCCTCCTAGTCATTTTAGATTCAATTTTTTTCTTGTTTCTCCAGTCATTTTAGCTGCATGATGAAGTTCTTGATCTGTTCTGATTCCATTCTTTTAATTTGTATGCTGAGGCCAATGATCTTGCCCCTCGGCACAGCCTTTGCTGATTCACATAGGTTTCTTTGTGATGTATTTTCATTGTCATTTTGGCTTATGAATTCGTTAATTTTGTCCTTAATTTGCTCTGTAACCCAAGTGTTAGACAACAGTGAGTGGTTTAGCCTCCAAGTATTTGTGTAGTTTTTGTGGTATCCTTTGTTATTGAGAGCTACCTTGATTACACTGAGATCACATAGTTTGTTTACGTGGACTATGACATGATCTATTTTGGAGTATGTTCCATGGGCGCTGATGTGCCAGCTACTATTGGATAGCAAGTCACACACTATCTACAGGCAAACATCTCCACGGATGCATCTAAAAGGGTCCCAGAAGGATCGCAAGACTAGCAGGTGCTTTCATGCTACACAGGAGCACTCTGGAGACACTGTGGCCTTGCAGAAACATGCCAGATTGTGATTTCACAATCCTGGTCTCTGGACTAGAGACCACAGCAGAGATGCCAGGTAGGGGCCCACACCACTGGATAATGTTAGGGGGAAGTTGCTGCTAAGAATACAAAGAGCTCTGTTTCTCAACATGCTTCACAGTACTGCCAGTGGTCAGGGAACAGACCTGGGAGGAGAAAGCAGTTTCTTACACCATGCTTTCTGCCTTCCACCTCAAGCTGGATGAATTGAATTTGCTGTAACGATTCCTGACATTTCTGAGATACTAAGGGTATGATAATAAATGTCCCCCCATCTTATAAGGAAAACACAGTGGGGTCTGTATCCTATGCTCAACACTACATAGAACAGAGAAAGTTAGAGAAAAGCCTTTTGCTGATGTTAGATATATCACTGAGTGGAGGTCTATCACGGGTTTGCAGGATATGGGCAGACAAAAATAAATCAGAGACAGACACCTGTTATAAGAATGCCTTTGGAATCCCGCCCATCTTGTTCTGTCATGAAACTTGAAAGCCTCAGCCAGTGGAGCAATAGTGCAGTTAATGGGGCATGCCAGTGTTCCAGTCTCTTCCCGTTCTAATTACAATGCTTCATCAAAACTCAGAGGAAAACTGGGCAGGACACCAGCCTTCAGTCTGATCACCCCTACTATAGAGGGAGAAACCCCACCTTGTAAAAGGAAAACCCCAAGTACACTGATCCTTCTGCAGAGTTTGAGAAAGACTTCACACCTTGTATTCTCCCTGGTTGGCATCATGGCTGTGGGGACAGCATTGTGCCTGCTGCACCATCCCAGTGGGACACCTCACTCTAACCTCTATCATACAGCTTTCTGGAAAATGACGTGGACCAGCTCAGCTTCAGCTACAAAGGCTATCTTAGCTGGTAAAGGATAGAACATACAGTGGCACTGGTGCCAACTCCAGGAGTCTTGCTTCTTAACAAGGAAATTCTTGCCTGCATTCAGTGGAGCTTCATACAGGGTTTCTGGTGACAGCAAGCCACCTGTGGCCTAAGGGTGACCAACACAAGACTATGCTCACAGGTTTCTTGCCATCAGTTACAACTCTCTTCTCTGTGTTCCCTAGGCTGGTCAACAAATTGTGATTCCCAGTTTTCAGGAAACTGTTCTGATCACCTACATCTCTAGGAGACTCAGCAGTTGACCCATTCCTATGGAGATACCATCGCTTACCAAGGTGGATCACAAACTTGGACAATGCACCTCATCACAAGGCGCTAGGCCAGGGAAATCCACTGTCGCCCAGCAGAGCTGCCAGGTAGGGTCCCTCACCCCAGGCTAATGGGAGCAATGAGCTGCGAAGGAAAAGATCCTGAACATCCAGACAGAGCCTGCCTATGGTAGCCCACGTCAGATGATCACTGAAGTTTGTGCAATTCAGGGACCATGAGGCATGTCCTTCAGAGGGGAGACAGGTGCCTAAAAGACATCCACACAATTTACTCATTCAAGGAAGACCCTGCAGAGCTGTTGTCTGGAGAGAAAAAGGCTTTTGGAGAAGTTGCATTTAAAGTAGGCTTAGGTCTTAAGGAGGTCACTCATAGATTAGAAACAAGCAGAATTTCATGGGAAACAGACAAATTCAAAGAGAAAAGAATCCAAGTACAGGCACCCTCTGCAGTTCAAGGGACGAATTTCCACACAGCAAAACAGAAAGCTCATATCTGCTCCCAGGCCCCATTATCAGCTAATTCAATTTCACACATCAACCCATCCCCAGGCCTCTGTTGGGCACAGGCTTTGAGGGAAACGTGGAACTCTCTGTAGTCAGGGGCCACACAAGCCCTTCTCACACCTCCCAAATGGAAAAGGTCAAGTAACCAAGTTCACACAAAATAAGAAGCACAAAACAATCTCTGACTTGCTCCTTCAATGATATCTGAACAGGAAAAAAGATATATCTGCATGCAGATAATAGGGGGCAAATTAGTGTCACATTTCTTCCAAGAAGGAAGCTCTCCATCATAAGAAAGAAACAGGAAGCTCCTTTGCTGTAGGTCATATCAGGCCAGGTCCTTGCCCTCTGAGAAGCAGAGTCAGGTGGGTTTGACAGCAGCTGAGCTATTAGGAATATCACCCTCACTCCATTCTCACTTCCCAATTGTTTCCTTTCCAGAGTCCCATCTCAACACTTCCAGAAAATACTATGGGGGAAAGCTAAGAGCAGTGCAACTGACCATGTTGGGGGTAAGCAGCCAAACTCTTCACCCAGAGGGACATTCTGAGATACACTGCTCATGGCCCCTCAAGTGGACCCAGTAAGCTCAGGACTGAGTCGTCTCTAATGGGTCAGCTCACTAACACCTGCTGCAGTCCCTTCTCTCTTCACTTCACTCAGTCACCAACCAGTTCAATAGCCCTGTGAAACCTCCTAGGAAAGTATCTGAAGGCTGTAGACAAAGAGTGACCCAATAAAATGCCCAATCCTCATCCAAAGAACAGGGAATCATAGGTGACACGTGTTGTTAGGGAGAAAAGCAGGAAACAAGACTGCTTGTCCACTGATACAAAGTACAGAGGCTCTTCTACTGCCAGGAAGGGGTACAAATATATTCAGAAGGGAAACTAAGACAAGAAAGTTGGACAGAGAAAGAGAAGAGGATAGGCACTCAGAAATCTAGAGAGCTGTCATCTCTGAAGATAAAAAAAAAAAAAAACAGTTCAACAAGGTAGAGGCTGATAATGGTGAACCACTCGCGGAAAGGCAAGCCTGGCTAGAAAGGGCAGAACAAGGCTGCCTATGGTCTATCACATGAGAACCACCTTTCCCTTCTGCTCTTCCCCACTGTAAGATGTGATTCTTTTCCATTCTTTCAGTTACTGTGTCTATGGAAGACTGAGTGAGCCTCATTTCCTTTCTATTTTATCAAACGGTCCCCATATCTATTCTGGCACTCAAAACTTCCATCTAAAAATTTAAAAAATCAAAGCAAATATCCTACACATCTTCATAGAATTCTAGAATCTTAGCATTCCACAATACAGAGGTTGAAAACATTAAACTGTTCAGTAAGTTTCAAATGAATAGGCACAATTCTCAGAAAATATCCATGTCTTCCTTTCTCCAAGATTCCATACTGAGTATCTTCACTGTAGATACAAAATTTAACATTGGAAACTTCCCAATAGAGTATCATATAACCCCAAACAACATTCTCACTGGTTTCTGTCACCAGGCAAAATCAAATCACAGCAGGTCACAGAACAAGTGAAATTTCTAACAATTTTACTATTCCTTTATGATCCTCAAGACTGATAAGAACACAGAGGGCATTCTCAATTTCTCCACAATTGAGTGGCTATGCTCACATCTAAAGACTTCCTTCACACGGACCTGTGCCTTTCCCTTCCTGACTTAGAAGTCATTTCAGCTTCTAAGGAGGTGGGAATTTCTCCCTGTAACCTCGACAAAGTCGCTTCTGACAGGAAGACCAAGGATTTGCTATACTGGTATGGTGACCATTATCTGAGCCACATCCCCTGCAAAACACATCTATAAGGGCACATGTAAAGGGATTTCTAGAGGACAGCGAGACTAGAAGCTGCTTCCATTCAGTAGAAGAACAGTCTAGTTTACACTTTAGCCTTCAGGAGCATGCCGATTGCACTGGAGACCCGCAGGTCTTCCCTCACATGGGAAGGCACCCATCCATATGGACATGACCTATCCTGTCCTCTTAGTGTTGGAACTGCAAAGCTTCTGGGGAAAAAAAAGATTCCACATCTATGAATTCTGCATTCCTCACCTTATCTGTCTACCTCCAAGATGCTATGGCCACCAGTGGATTTTCTGAGATCCTGGGAGAACAGACTTAAATCCATCCTAATGTACAACTCCCGGCTCCTTACTTATAAAGTCAACTGTGACTGCTTCTGACATGTTCAACAACCCAGAGGACAGAGAAATTGAGAGAGGAGCCCCTTGCTTTGCTAACAGACATCATGGTGGAAAACTAATTGAGGGCAACAAACCCTGACACCTCATAGGACAAGCAGGAGAGCAGCTTTGGAGTCCCTCTTTTTATATTATCCAGTGCATCTAAGACTACCTTGAACAAGGGTGAGATTCTACAGTGAGCACAGAGCTATTCAGCTCTTCTTGATTCAGTACCGAATGTTAGAGAAGTCTGGTCCTGTGGGAGGTTTCATCAGCACTCTCTAGGCTGAAGAAGGGCAAGGTCATACCAAGAGCCAGACATCAGTCAGTCTTCAGTTATGGCATCTAGTTATCCCTACTCTAGGGGAAAAGATCCTTTGCTCTTCCTGACCAAAGCTCATCCCAGGAGCACGGGACTCTTTCTGTAGGGTGTAGGCATGGATGGGTGCTTGCTAACATCTCCCAAACTCCCTTTTTTTCAGCACAGCTATGGAAGGCATCATGCCAGTTGTCCCAACCCAAGGACAATTCTCTCTGACCGCCACCCTAGTTAATATCATAGATCTTTCTGGAAAATATCCTAAAGCAACTCAGCTCCAAGCACAAGGCACATCTCAGCTGATAAAGAACAGAAAAGAACCGGGGTGACATTGATCCAAGGTCCTGTTTCCTGACATGGAAATTCACACCGCCACACTATGGGATTCCTTTCAGAGTTACCAGAGACACAAGTCACAAATGACCGAGAGTTTACCATGCAAGACCAAACCCACCTTTGTCCCCACTCACTACTCTTTTACTTCTGGGTTTGCTGGCATTGTTTCACATGCACAGGTCGCTGACTCAAATGTACAGAATCCAAACTAGACACCCTGGTTGTCTTCAGCTACCCTTCCATTGGCCTGAATCATCAGAAGGAAAATGCCATGTTACACAGAAAAGAGCTTCAGTCATACACGTAGCAAAACCTACACATTTTACATAATTTATGTGCTTTCCACTCAAATAACAGTGTTGCATGTTTTGTCATTTGAAACAACTCTAACCTTACAGTTAAGACAGTGTACAAGATATATGTCAGTTGCTCATGACATGGGATCTGCTAATAGAACCCTCCGCATCCAAGTACTTCAGGCAATGTCTGATTGCTTCCATTTTGTATATATAAAAATCTCCAACCCCAGGAGAAATAGAAATATATTCAATTTTTCCAACTAAAATACAAATTTGTTAAATATTCCTAATTTATCATGGAGATCTGGTCTAGGTGGAACCATGGAGCTGAGAGAAAGCTCTGGCTCAATTGCAGAATTACGTCAGCCATTCCCAGTTCCCAGGGAATCGTATTCCTCATCTTTGTTACTTTGACAACTACCAACTACACACAGTTTAAAGAAGCATCTGCAAAGTGATTACCACCAGGTAAAATCACAACAAGTCTTGGAGATACACAAGACACAAGGGAGCATGAGCCAGCGAAATTTACCGTGGCTCAGCAGACATCAGGCAGGGTCCAGCACCACAGGCTGTAACCATAAGCACAGTTGTGAAGGAAAAACACTGCATTTGAAGCCCATGTCCCGAGGAAGCTCTGTCCCTACCCTCTTGGCTTGTGCCAGAGCACAGCCCTGAGAGTCAGTGAGCCTCAAGCTCACTAACCATGTGTCCTTCAGAATATATCCAGGAATACGGTGATGGTGTGCACTCACCCACTCACTCTTCATCAAGGATGGCCCCATCAGTGCTACAGACACACTTGGACTAAAAGGTGGGCTTTTAGTTTTGAACAAGCGATATTCTTTAGGAGAAACTCAAACACAAAGAAGAAGAGGACAAAGCCCCTCTCGAGTTCAGACATTGCGCTTCCACACAGCAGCATCCGTGATTTGTTCCTCCCTAATTATTCTTTTCCAGTTCCTTCTTAAACCTAAGTATTCTAAGCTTCAAGCCAAGGCTCTGAGAGGCCATCACTAGTTCACCTTCACTGTTCCCAGTTCCTTCTCCAGGACAGAAGACTTGAAAGTTTTATGGGACTGTTCTGTTTTCAAGTGGTTTCATTCTCACTGTTTGGACCTATAAACCCTACTCGTACTTCTCATTAGGAATATTTCCAGGCGACAAATTCACCAGTTCCATGCAGAATAAAGGAAAAAGATAGAGGTCAAATATTATCAACTCTATCTATCAACACCGGAGTAGAAAATGTAGTTATGAACTAAAATGATTGGTATACACAAGAAAAATCGTATTTGTGGAAATAACTCACCTCCACATAAGAATGATTATTGGAAATACAGGCTTTTCTCTGTAGAATTCCACTGTCACTAACCACCCAAGTCACCTCCAACATCACAGGGCAAATAAATTAAAGACAAGCAAAGATGGCATCCAACCTGCCACTCAGACATCACACTTACCTGATTTTGTTGGGAAGGCTCAACAAAAGCCGCTCTTCTATTTGCATGTGGCAACGCTCTGCGTCCATGGGAATGAGTCTCCTTCCCCATTCTTTCTTGAGCATAGAGACATCATATGATCACATCAATAATGTGATCCTATAGAACAGGGAAGGAACAGTCATCATGTGTCCATTTCAACGGATGAATTCTAAGAACAGGATGAATGCTATCTAGGAAAATTAAATTGCTTTCACAGTATAGTGGTGGCTATTGTAATGCTGTCATGGTAAAGGTACCTGCAGTCATAGTTGACATGAATTGTACATAATGAGAATATTACCCACTTCACACTGTGAGCAGGGTTAAAGTTCCAAGGAAGTACTTCTACAACCATCCCCAAGGTCCCAGATCCTATATAGCCCTGCACTTTCAGTCCTCCCCTAGCTAGTTGGAAATCACAGATGTATGCCAAGAAATAGAGAGTTGAAACTCCAAGGTCTCATCCATGATGCCTGGAATCATCCCAAAACAAGTTTTCCCCATCGCTCTGGCACATTATTCTTCTAAGCAGTGAATGTCTAGATGCTCCGTGACTGGCTTACTTCCCTTAACAGAAGCATCTTGAGTTCCATCAATTTTTCCGCAAATGACATATCTACGTTCTCTCTTTTTTTTTAAAGAAGGATTAAATGCCTTTATTGCCAAACTCAGTTAAGCCCCATGGTGGTGAGTGGTACTAGGGTGTGAACTCAGCATCTTGTGTTTCCCAGGCAGGCACTGCACCACTTGAGCTATAGCCCTTAACCCAACTCATTTATCCTAATTCTTGGCGGTTCTGGGGTTTGAACTCAAGGCCTTATACTAACTAGGCAGGTGCCTAGTTTCTTCTTCTTGCAGAATAGATTTGTGATGGTGAGGCAAGACTGTCTTAAGTCATGGATGTCTCTCATGGACTTGTCTCTTCCATGTGTACCTGCTGTAGTTTTGCTTTTCTTCCATGTTTAATGTAGTACAAGGCCCTCACCAGATCCAATCAATAGATTCTTGACTTCTGATGTACAGAATAGTCCACAAAAATACACTTTGATTGTTATAAAACATTCAATATTCTATTTTAGGTACAAAAAAAGAGTAAGACAAGAAGAGAGGGAAAATTGTCTTTGAAGGTAATTGGAGTACATATGAAATAACATATTGTTATTTAAAATGCAACTTACATTGTTTCTAGGTTGCTTATAGACTATACTATTGACTGTATTATTTCAAAGTGTAACACATTATTTTTACATATACTTTATATATTACTTTTACTAGTAGCATATTAATGTATTACTTTATATAATAGGCTTGTATTATTACAAAGTGTAGGGCAATCATTAAATATAATAAATATGCTGAGAGGAAAGAATGCAGAAACATATAAAGTACTTAAAAAACAGTGGAGGCAAAACAATGGGGGAAGAAAGAAACATTAAATGAAGACAAGGAACTCTAGCATAGTAATTGCAACTGTCATACACAGTAATCCAAAAATGTCAGTGAATACTATAAAAATAAGTTTTCTGAATACACCATATTTTTAAATAAGCTGAAATAAACACTAGAAAACAATTTGGAACCCACAAGAAATAAGGTCAAGGCCACACTGCTCAATCATGGTAGCTTAACTTTGTGGTTCTCCTGACATTGCTTGGAAAACTCTCAGATTGGATTCTTTTTTTTCTCATCAGATATGCTTTTATTTATTTTTTATTTATGTATATATATTTGTTTCTAATAGTCAAAGTGATGCACAGATAGGTTACAATTTCATACTTTAGGCATTGGATACATTTCTTGTACTTTTTGTTACCTCCTTCCTCATTCCCCCCTCCTCTTTCATTCTCCCCCATGAGTCGTTCAGTTGGTTTACACCAAACAGTTTTGCAAGTATTGCTTTTGTAGTCGTTTGTCTGTTTATCCTGTGTCTCTCGATTTTGGTATTCCCTTTCAGTTTCCTAGTTCTGATACCAGTATATACAGTTTCCAATGTAATCAAATAAGATACAGTGATAGTGCAGGTACAACCACGGGAAGGGGATACAAGAGGATCATCAACAATAGGAGCAATGGTTTCACATGACATGTTGAAAGTAATTGCAACAGTGATATATCACTCGTTTCCATAACATGGAGTTCATTTCACTTAGCATTATCTTATAGCTACGTTCTTTTTAATGGCTGCATAGTACTCCATTGAAGTTCTCAACTTGTTATTAAGCAGTAAAGAGTTGAAGGAATTACAGTATTTATATTAGATATACTCAAGACAAGTGAGATAAAATGAAGCAGAAAGTATTAAATATTCTCTGGCCTACTTTTTGTGATAGAATGCATGAGAGTTAAAGTATACCTCATCCCTGAATGCAGGGAATTAATGAACCTCAATGTTTTACTTTTTTTTTTTTTTTGGCCAGTATGGGGCTTGGACTCAGGGCCTGAGCACTGTCCCTGGCTTCTTTTTGCTCAAGGCTAGCACTCTGCCACTTGAGCCACAGCGCCACTTCTGGCCATTTTCTGTATATGTGGTGCTGGGGAATCGAACCCAGGGCCTCATGTATACGAGGCAAGCACTCTTGCCACTAGGCCATATCCCCAGCCCCGAACCTCAATGTTTTGACCCCTCTATTCAATTCCCGTGGTGACAATGAGAAGTAGAGACCTATTTAAGTACAGATGAGTCACCAGAGTATATTTTTTAAAAAAAATCCACCTCCCAGTAGTGAGAGGGAAAGAATATCACAGAGATACCCAACAGGGAAATCCCTGCTGATGTGGATAGTGCATCTGCTTCTACTGGAATGTACTTAGAGTTATGAGGCTGTCTCAGCCATCTCTCTTGCAGTTTCATGACTAGCCACATCACAACCAGACAGGGATACCATGTATAGGGAAATGCCTGGGAAACAAAGAGCCATATTCACAGGCTCATAGGATGTTACCCTTATCACTTCCCCTCTGTGATTCACACAATAGACCCCAACAGTAATCAAACTCACCTAACAGTAATGCGTATATAATGCAGAGCCTACTTGCATTGATACACTATAGGCTTCAAGTCGTCTAGAATCTATCTATAAAAACAACCTAACATGGCAAAGTGTTCATTGCACAAAGACTTTATGCACTGGTATATGATAATCTTCCCAGTCATATGGGAGACCAGAAATGTCATCAACATGGGACTTGAGATTGAGCAAAGCACATCTGGCTCCCAACAGGGACAGCATGCCTGCTAGACTGCACAGGAGGGGTGTTGGGGTCTGAACGACCCCTTTCTCCCCCCATGGGGAGAATGGTAACCACAAAATATATAAAAGAGCACTTGGCCTGGCCCTCCTCCAGCCGAAGGCCAAAGGTGTGCTCACATGGGCAAGCCCTAAGTTGAGGAAAGGTTGCTGAAGCCTCCCCTCCCCCCAGTCCCCTCACATGTTACCAAGGGCGGAGGCGAAAAGGAAGGCATCAGGGACATGCTGCAGAGGTGGGAAGCGTCTCAAAGATTTTAGTATGGAAGGGCACTTATATAGAAGTAATGGCGGGAAAGAAAGGGGGCTGGCCAAAGGGCCAGTCATAGGCTAAGGACCATGTCCATCAAGTGACATCACGAAACTTCCTTTGTGGGCGGGACAACCCCATCAAGGGGCGGAGGCTTTCTCTTCCTGTTGAGGCCGGAAGGTGGGAGGGGCTCCTTCCCATTGTCCCTGGGCTGGGGGAAGGACAGCCCCCAACAGAGGGGCTGGCAAATTCAGCCACACAGGTGCATATATCAGTAGAGGCAGCAAGCTGGGGAAAGCCCACAAAAACCTATGCCATCATCCAAAGTAGTTCCTGTGAAGCTCAGACCCACACAAGAGTGCAGAAGGAAAGAACATGGACCCAGATCTTGATAAGAAATAAAGGTTTCCAGCTGATACAATCTCTCTCATAAGGTATGTCTTAGAAGCAAGTGTGGATCATCAGCACACACAAAGAGCCAAGAATCAAATGTAGCAGTAAACAGAGTCTTTCTATCTCCCTAGGCCCTTCTGTTAACTCCAACTTTTCCTAGGTGTCATGGGCTATGCACCAGTGATGACAGAAAACACATGTAGCTTCAAACCTCCCTGCCCACACTCTGAAACACTTCTGTGAAAGGTAATGAACATTTTTGTTGGTCCTAGTCACTGAGAGTCCACAGTAGACAGACACTCATACTTCCCTCTAGATGCCCCAGCTCAAGCTAGCCCTTCTCAGGTATCTGAGGGATACTGACTCACAAGTCTGCACACATGCCCTACCAAGCATATTACATGTAATCAGTTCACAGGATGGGAGGAACAAAAGCCTAAATCTGAAACTGCAGGTGAAGGAAGAATTCCAAGTCATGTCACAACAGCCTCCAAACCATTCTTCCATAGCAGATGGGTACCCCCATCTGAATAGAAATGCTGACCTTCTGTGAGGAATTCATCTCATCCCTTGGTTTCTGTTTTTCCTGCTTTGAGGAGATGATGCTCAGAAATCTCTTCACCTTCCTGCAATAGATATCAATGCTGTATATCCACTCAGCTAATAATGCATACAATGCCTATGTGATCAGATTCTTTATGTAGAATCAACTTCCAGAGGAACTAGCAGTAGAGAGGAGTGAGCAGAAATAAACTCATGCAGAACATATCTGCATTACTGGATGGTCAATTTCAAAGTTCAAGGTCTATGAAGCACCTGAAAATGTTACACTGCCCCAGCAGATGGTGCTGACAGCACCTGTACCACTTTACGTGGCGTCAGTGTAACTCACAATGAGGACTGGTGGCAGAACTGTGTAGAAATATTGAGAGAACCAGTAGACAACTTAGTGTTTTGGAACATATCTATATAGACCTAATAACGTGACCTCTCACAAGGAAAATTTCCATGCTGAAAGGACCCGACTGCTTTTCTGTATCGACTCTTAACACAGCACTCTGGTTTACCCCTCAGGATGCGGTTCAACCCCTGTGATGGCTGCTAAGCTAAGAACCTCAGAAGTGATTGGAGGCTGTATGTTTAGAGCTGATCAACATCTCTGCATCATGGAAGATTAAAGAGAACCCTGGAGAAGGAAACCTCCCCACACCCAGAGAATACATGCTTATCAATACATAGCCTGAACAGTTTATCTCCTGTGGCTTTGTTCATTTTAAACATGAAAAATATTCTTCAACAACTAGTCCATGTACAGAAGACTTGAATGCTATAAAAATCAGCTTTCTAACCCCAAGAATAACACTGCTCCCGACCTTCTCACATCAAGCAATGGAGCCCACCAGGTGACCTTTGCCAACAGAGCACTCAAATTTCTCTACAAGTGTCCAGATAGGGGCCCGACCTCCTCAGAGCCAACATTGTTCTTGACCAAAATGAGTCCTGAGATGTCAGCCTGGGGGCTGTCTCTCTGGGGGCACCAAGGCATCACCTGTGGAAATTCCAAAGCAATTGAAAGCAACCTACCTGCATTCAGACTGAAATGGCCACTTGAGGGACTCACATCCACATGCTCTGAGTGCCAGAAAAACTCAAACAACTGTCTATACAGCAATGATACCAAGGTGCCATGACCTTCAACCAAGACAAAAGTCAAACATCTCTAGATAAAACACATCTCCCAAAATATATCTTGGGCAGAAAATTTTCATAGAAAGAAGAATGCAGTCTCCAGACTTTATAAGATAACATCTGGGGAGAACTAAACATATGGAAGAGAAAAGAAGAAGCTCTTTGTTATGTCCTTCACCTCACCTTGGTAAGTGTCTAAGATGCTGCTCTTTGCCATCAACTTTCTTAAGCAACTACCAGAGGAAATGCCTAGTCCTCCTGGGAGGAGCAGCTACTATGTCAAGCATGCTGTGTTCAGTATGATATTGGTGATGATATTGGAGAAACCAGACGTGGAGGGCCCGGAAATGGAGGACCCTGGAGCAGAAGTGGAGGACCCTGAAGCAGAAGTGGAGGGCCGGACTTCCTGCCTGGCACCAGAAATGAGGCCCGGGAGGCCTGATAGGCCCCGAGAGGGGATGCCACGGCCGCTGCGTGTTCTCCAGGCCCAGCAGTAGTGAAGCGGGACTTCCTGCCCCATTCGCCTGGAGGCAGGACTTCCTGTCGGGTACCAGAAGTGCCCATGAACAGTGACATAGCACTTGCTGAGCTCTCCCAGGGCCTCGCCTTCCATGAGGTGGGACTTCCTTCCATGTTCAATGGTAGGCGGGACTTCCGGTTTGGCACCGGAAGTGGGTCGAAAGGGCCACGCATCGCTTCCCGGTCCCTCCCGTGGGGCCCCCCTCCCCACCGCCCGCCACGGGCCGGGACTTCTGGCGGGGGTGGGACTTCCGGCCGGGTACCAGAAGTGTGCATTGGAGGCCTGGTCGTGGGTGTCACTCATTGTTCCCTGCAGGGTTTAAACTCTGTGATGCAGGACTTCTGGTCGGCAAGGATGGCGCTGCTGCCAGTGCTGGATTGTCTGCTGTGCGGGCGGCGCATGGTGCTGTCAAGCGGCTCCCCGCGGTGCCAGGAGATCCTGGGTGGCGTGGTAAATTGAGGCACATGGGGGCGGAGGGCGGGGCCGGGTGGGAAACTGAGTCATGGGGGGGAAACTGAGTCACGGGTGGTCGATTTTGTAAACCGAGGCACGCAGTTCTCCAGAACAGGGCCACTTCCGATTTTCCATGGCCACTTCCGGGCGCCCTGGGGGAGGGGGCAAGTTACGCATCCATCCATCCCCCCACCCCACCCTCCCCATCCCCTCTCCCCTGACCCTTCCCATGACCCTTACCATGACTCCAAACATGACCCCTCCCATGTCAGCTCCCATGACCCCTCCCGTGACCCCTCCCATGACCCCCTCCCTCACTTCCCACAGGATCTCCAGGCTCCGGACCTGGTCATCGGCGCCGACACCTTTGTGGTGCGGGGGAGATGACCACCCCCCGCCACTGTCTGTCCGTCCGTCTGAGGGCTTAGTACCCCCAGCTCTGCCCATCCACCCATGGCGTACTGGTGCTTAGTACCCCCAGCTCTGCCCATCCACCCATGGGTACTGGTGCTTAGTACCCCCCAGCTCTGCCCGTCCACCCATGGGTACTGGTGCTTGGTTCCCCCAGCTCCATCCACCCATGGGGTACTGGTGTTTGGTTCCCCCAGCTCTGCCCATCCACCGTAGGGTACTGGTGCTTGGTACCCCCTAGCTCTACCCATCCACCCGTGGGGTACTGGTGCTGGGTATGCCCCAGCTCCATCCACCCTTGGGGTACTGGTGCTTGGTTCCCTCCAGCTCCATCCACCATAAGGTACTGGTGCTTGGTTCCCCCAGCTTGATCCACCATAGGGAACTGGTGCTTGGTACCCCCAGCTCCATCCATCCACCATGTGGTACTGGTGCTTGGTACTCTCCAGCTCCATCCACCTGTGGGGGTACTGGTGCTTGCTACCCCCAGGTCCGTCACCCCCCACACAGGCGGTAGACAACCTGGTCCCAGGGAAGATGGCGGAGAAGGACAACGCTCGCCATATGCTCTCCAGGCAAGGCCCCTGTGAACCTTGACCCCGTGACTCCCATGACCCCGTGACCCCCCCCACCCTGTCGCCCACCCCATCAATCCCCCCATCCTCCACACAGGCATTTGGGGACGGGAAGGGGGGGATTCAGGGGCCTGTGACCCCTCCCTGACCCGGGGAAGGTGTGGTCAGGAGTCGTGACCCCGGCCGGGGTCAGGGGTCACACGGGGGAACCTCGTGTCTGCAGGCTGAGCGGCCAGACACACAGCGTATTACGGGCATGGCACTGGTGTGGTGCTGGAGTACAGGTGGGTTCACTCTGGGGGGGTCAGGGGTCGGGGGTCAGGGGTCAGGTGGTCATGCCTGGATCTGGGCCCGGGTGCTGTGCTTAGTCCTGGGCCTGGATTAGATCAGGAGCCTGGGCTTTTGGATCTGGATGTGGGACTTGGTGCTGCGCTTAGTCCTCATCCAGGGTGCTGTGCTTAGTCCTGGGCCTGGATGAGATCGGGAGCCTGGATGAGATCAGGGGCCTGGGCATTGGGTCTGGATGTCGGCCTGGGTGCTGTACTTAGTCCTGGGTCTCGGTGCTGCACTTACTCCTGGCCTGGATTCAATCAGGAGCCTGGGTGCTACACTAAGTGCTGAGCCTGGATGAGATCAGGATCCTGTGTGCTGGTCTTAGTCCTGCGGCCTGCGTGCTGTGCTTAGTCCAGGGTGAGCTGAGTCCTCAACCTGGATTAGCTCAGGATCCTGGGTGCTGCACTTAGTGCTGCAGCTTGGAGTAGATCAGGATCACGGGTGCTGTGCTTAGACTTGGGCTTGGGTCCTGTGCTCAGTCCTCAGCCTGGATGAGATCAGAATCCAGGGTGCTGCACTCAGTTCTCAGTCTGGATTAGATCAGGAGCCCGGGTGTTGAGCTTAAACCATGGACGAGATTCGATCAGGAGCCTGGATGAGATCAGGATCCCAGGTGCTATGCTTAGACCTGGGCCTGGGTGCTGGGCTTAGTCCTGGACCTGGATTCGATCAGGAGCCTGGGCTCTGGGCTTAGTCCTGGGCCTGGGTGCTGTGCTTAGTCCAGGGCCTGGATGAGATCAGGATTCCAGGTGCTGTGCTTAGTCCTGAGCCTGAGTGCTGGGCTCAGTACTCAGCCTTGGTGCTGTGCGCAGTCCTCGTCCTCGATGCTGCGCTCAGGCCTGCTCCCAGGTGCTGTGCTTGGTCCTCAGCCCAGTTGCTGTGCTCAGTCCACGGCCTAGATGAGATCAGGATCCTGGGTGCTGCGCTTAGTCCTCATCCCAGATGCTGCGCTCAGTGCTGCTTTCGGGTGCTTCGCTCAGTCCTCAGTCTGGATTAGATCAGGATCCGGGGTGCTGCACTCAGTCCTGGACCTGGGTGCTGCGCTTAGTCCCCAGCCTGGATTAGATCAGGATCCCGGATGCTGCACTCAGTCCTTGGGCCTGAATTACTAGCTTAGGATCCTGGGTGCTGTGCTTTGTCCTGGGCCTGGATTCAACCAGGATCACAGGTGCTGGGCTTAGTCCTGTGCCTGGGTGCTGCGCTTAGTCCTCAGTCTGGATTAGATTAGTCTCCCGGGTGCTGGGCTTAGTCCCACGCTGGGTACTGTGCTCAATCCTGGTCCCGGGTGCTGCGCTCAGTCCTAATCCTGGATTAGATCAGGATCCCGGGTGCTGCACTTAGTCCTGGGCCTGGGTGCTGCGCTTAGTCCCAGGCCTGGATTTGATCAGGATCCCGTGTGCTGCGCTCAGCCCTGGGCCTGGATTCGATCAGGATCCTGGGTGCTGCGCTGAGTCCTGGGCCTGGATGAGATGAGGCTCCCGGGTGCTGTGCTCAGTCCTGCTCCCGGGTTCTGTGCTCAGTCCTCAGTCTGGATTAGATCAGGATCCCAGGTGCTGCACTTAGTCCTGTGTTGGGTGCTGTGCTCAGTCCTTGGCCCGGGTGCAGCGCTCAGTCCTTGGCCTGGATGGCAGAGATCAGGCTCCCGGGTACTGGGCTCAGTCCTGGTCCTGGGTGCTGCACTTAGTCCTCAGTCTGGATTAGATTAGTCTCCCGGGTGCTGGGCTTAGTCCCATGCTCTGTACTGCGCTCAATCCTGGTCCCGGGTGCTGTGCTCAGTCCTAATCCTGGATTAGATCAGGATCCCGGGTGCTTCACTTAGTCCTGGGCCTGAGTGCTGCGCTTAGTATCAGGCCTGGATTTGATCAGGATCCCGTGTGCTGCGCTCAGCCCTGGGCCTGGATTCGATCAGGATCCCGGGTGCTGCGCTGAGTCCTGGGCCTGGATGAGATGAGGCTCCCCGGTGCTGTGCTCAGTCCTGCTCCAGGGTGCTGTGCTCAGTCCTCAGTCTGGATTAGATCAGGATCCCAGGTGCTGCACTTAGTCCTGTGCTGGGTGCTGCGCTGAGTCCTGTGCCTGGATGAGATGAGGCTCCCCGGTGCTGTGCTCAGTCCTGCTCCAGGGTGCTGTGCTCAGTCCTCAGTCTGGATTAGATCAGGATCCCAGGTGCTGCACTTAGTCCTGTGCTGGGTGCTGCGCTCAGTCCTTGGCCTGGGTGTAGTGCTCAGTCCTTGGCCTGGATGGCAGAGATCAGGCTCCCGGGTACAGGGCTCAGTCCTGGTCCTGGGTGCTGCACTTAGTCCTCAGTCTGGATTAGATTAGTCTCCCGGGTGCTGGACTTAGTCCCATGCTGGGTACTGCGCTCAATCCTGGTCCCGGGTGCTGTGCTCAGTCCTAATCCTGGATTAGATCAGGATCCCGGGTGCTTCACTTAGTCCTGGGCCTGAGTGCTGCGCTTAGTATCAGGCCTGGATTTGATCAGGATCCCGTGTGCTGCGCTCAGCCCTGGGCCTGGATTCGATCAGGATCCCGGGTGCTGCGCTGAGTCCTGGGCCTGGATGAGATGAGGCTCCCCGGTGCTGTGCTCAGTCCTGCTCCAGGGTGCTGTGCTCAGTCCTCAGTCTGGATTAGATCAGGATCCCAGGTGCTGCACTTAGTCCTGTGCTGGGTGCTGCGCTGAGTCCTGGGCCTGGATGAGATGAGGCTCCCCGGTGCTGTGCTCAGTCCTGCTCCAGGGTGCTGTGCTCAGTCCTCAGTCTGGATTAGATCAGGATCCCAGGTGCTGCACTTAGTCCTGTGCTGGGTGCTGCGCTCAGTCCTTGGCCTGGGTGTAGTGCTCAGTCCTTGGCCTGGATGGCAGAGATCAGGCTCCCGGGTACAGGGCTCAGTCCTGGTCCTGGGTGCTGCACTTAGTCCTCAGTCTGGATTAGATTAGTCTCCCGGGTGCTGGGCTTAGTCCCATGCTGGGTACTGCGCTCAATCCTGGTCCCGGGTGCTGTGCTCAGTCCTAATCCTGGATTAGATCAGGATCCCGGGTGCTTCACTTAGTCCTGGGCCTGAGTGCTGCGCTTAGTATCAGGCCTGGATTTGATCAGGATCCCGTGTGCGGCGCTCAGCCCTGGGCCTGGATTCGATCAGGATCCCGGGTGCTGCGCTGAGTCCTGGGCCTGGATGAGGTGAGGCTCCCCGGTGCTGTGCTCAGTCCTGCTCCAGGGTGCTGTGCTCAGTCCTCAGTCTTTATTAGATCAGGATCCCAGGTGCTGCACTTAGTCCTGTGCTGGGTGCTGCGCTGAGTCCTGGGCCTGGATGAGATGAGGCTCCCCGGTGCTGTGCTCAGTCCTGCTCCAGGGTGCTGTGCTCAGTCCTCAGTCTGGATTAGATCAGGATCCCAGGTGCTGCACTTAGTCCTGTGCTGGGTGCTGCGCTCAGTCCTTGGCCTGGGTGTAGTGCTCAGTCCTTGGCCTGGATGGCAGAGATTAGGCTCCCGGGTACTGGGCTCAGTCCTGGTCCTGGTTGCTGCACTTAGTCCTCAGTCTGGATGAGATCAGGATCCCGGGTGCTGCACTGAGTCCTGGTCCCGGGTGCTGCACTCAGTCCTCGGCCTGGGTGCTGCACCCAGTCCTCATCCCTGGTCCTGTGCTCAGTCCTACTCCCAGGTGCTGTGCTTAGTCCTACGCTGGGTGCTGTGCTCAGTCCTCCTCCTGGATTCAATCAGGATCCAGGGGGCTGGGCTGAATACTGCTCTGGGATGCTGCACTCAGTCCTGGTTCCGGGTGCTGTGCTCAGTCCTCAGTCTGCATTCGATCAGGATCCCGGGTGCTGTGCTCAGTCCTCAGCCTGGATGAGATCAGGATTCCAGGTGATGTGCTTAGTCCCACGCTGATTGCTGCACTCAGTCCTGGGCCTGGGTTAGATCAGGAGCCTGGGTGCTGTGCTTAGTCCTGGGCCTGGATCAGATCAGGAGCCGGGGTGCTGCACTGAATCCTGGGCCTGGATTTGATCAGGACCCTGGGTTCTGGGCTTAGTCCTGTGCCTGGGTGCTGCGCTTAGTCCTGGGCATGGATGAGACCAGGATCCCTGGTGCTGTGCATAGTCCTGGGCCTGGGTGCTGGGCTCAGTCCTCGGCCTTGGTGCTACGCACAGTCCTCGTCCTCAATGCTGCGTTCAGTCCTGCTCCCAGGTGCTGTGCTTAGTCCTCAGCCCAGGTGCTGCGCTCAGTCCTCAGCCTGGATGAGATTAGGATCCCGGGTGCTGTGCTTAGTCTTCGTCCCAGGTGCTGTGCTCAGTTCAGCCTCCGGGTGCTGCGCTCAGTCCTCAGTCTGGATTAGATCAGGATCCCAGGTGCAGCACTAAGTCCTGGGCCTGGGTGCTGCACTCAGTCCTCAGTCTGGATTTATCAGGCTCCCGGGTGCTGGGATTAGTCCCACGCTGTGTCCTGCACTCAGTTCTCATCCTGGGTTCTGTACTCTGTCCTAATCCTGGATTAGATCAGGATCCAGGGTACTGCACTTAGTCCTAATCCCAGGTGCTGCGCTCAGTCCTGGTCCTGGGTGCTGCGCTCAGTCCTGCTCCTTGGTGCTGCTCTCAGTCCTTAGTATGGATTAAATCATGATCCCGGGTGTTGCGCTCAGTCCTGGTCCTGGGTGCTGCGCTTAGTCCTTGGGCCCGAATTATTAGATCAGGATCCTGGGTGCTGCACTTAATCCCCAGCGTGGATTACATCAGGATCTCAGGTACTGCACTCAGTCCTTGGGTCTGAACTATTAGCTCAGAATCCTGGGTGCTGTGCTTTGTCCTGGGCCTGGATTCCATCGGGATCACAGGTGCTGGGCTTAGTCCTGGGCCTGAGTGCTGCGCTTAGTCCTCAGTCTGGATTAGGTAAGCCTCCTGGGTGCTGGGTTTAGTCCCGCGCTGGGTGCTGCGCTCAGTCCTCAGCCTGGATGAGAACAGGATCCCGGGTGCTGTGCTCAGTCCTCAGTCTGGATTAGATCAGGAGCCAGGGTGTTGGGCTTTGTGCTGGGCCTGGATTTGATCAGGAGCCTGGATGAGATCACTATCCTAGGTGCTGTGCTTAGACCTGGGCCTGGGTGCTGGGCTTAGTCCTGGGCCTGGATGAGATAAGGAGCCTGGGTTCTCGCTTAGTCCTGGGCCTGGGTGCTGGGCTCAGTCCTCGACCTCGATGCTGCATTCAGTCCTGCTCCCAGGTGCTGTGCTTAGTCCTCAGCCCAGGTGCTCTGCTCAGTCCTTGGCCTGGATGAGATCAGGATCCCGGGTGCTTTTCTTAGTCCTCGTCCCAAGTGCTGTGCTCAGTTCTGCTTCTGAGTGCTGTGCTCAGTCCTCAGCCTGGATGAGATCAGGATCCCAGGTGCTGCGCCCAGTCCTGGGCCTGGGTGCTGCGCTTAGTCCTTGAGCCTGAATTATTAGCTCAGGATCCTGGGTGCTGTGCTTTGTCCTAGGCCTGGATTCCATCAGGATCAGATCACAGGTGCTGGGCTTAGTCCTGGGCCTGGGTGCTGTGCTCAGTCCTGCTCCTTGGTGCTGCTCTCAGTCCTTAGTATGGATTAAATCACGATCCCGGGTGCTGCGCTCAGCCCTGATCCTGGGTGCTGCGCTTAGTCCTTGAGCCCGAATTATTAGATCAGGATCCTGGGTGTTGTGCTTTGTCCTGGGCCTGGATTCCATCAGGATCACAGGTGCTGGGCTTAGTCCTGGGCCTGGGTGCTGCCCTTAGTCCTTAGTCTGGATTTATCAGGGTCCCGGGTGCTGGGCTTAGTCCCACGATGGGTGCTGCATTCAGTAATGGTCCTGGGTGCTGCGCTCTGTTCTAATCCTGGATTAGATCAGGATCCCGGGTGCTGCACTTAGTCCTCATCCCAGGTGCTGCGCTCAGTCCTGCTTCCTGGTGCTGCGCTCATTCCTCAGTCTAGATTAAATCACGATTCCGGGTGCTGCACTCAGTCCTGGTCCAGGGTGCTGCGCTTAGTCCTTGGGCCCGAATAATTAGTCAGGATCATGGGTGCTGCACTTAGTCCCCAGCCTGGATTAGATCAGGATCCCAGGTGCTTCACTTAGTCCTTGGGTCTGAATGATTAGCTCAGGATCCTGGGTGCTGTGCTTTGTCCTGGGCCTGGATTCAACCAGGATCACAGGTGCTGGGCTTAGTCCTGGGCCTGGGTGCTGCGCTTAGACCGCAGTCTGGATTAGATCAGGCTCCCGGGTGCTGGGCGTAGTCCCACACTGGGTGCTGCGCTGAGTTCTGGTCCTGTGTGCTGCGCTCAGTCCTAATCCTGGATTAGATCAGGATCCCGGGTGCTGCACTTAGTCCTCATCCCAGGTGCTGTGCTCTATCCTGGTCCTGGGTTCTGCGCTCAGTCCTGCTCCCTAGTGCTGCGCTCAGTACTCAGTCTGGATTTGATCACGATCCCGGGTGCTGCGCTCAGTCCTGTCCTGGGTGCTGCGCTTAGTCCTTGGGCCATATTATTAGATCAGGATCCTGGGTGCTGCGCTTAGTCCCCAGTGTGGATTACATCAGGATCTCGGGTGCTGCACTCAGTCCTTGGGCCTGAATTATTAGCTCAGGATCCTGGGTGCTGTGCTTTGTCCTGGGTCTGGATTCCATTGGGATCACAGGTGCTGGGCTTAGTCCTGGGCCTGGGTGCTGCGCTCAGTCCTCAGCCTGGATGAGAACAAGATCCCTGGTGCTGCGCTCAGTCCTCAGCCTGGATTAGATCAGGATCCCGGGAGCTGCACTCAGTCCTCAGTCTGGATTAGATTATACGCCCTGCTTTTGGGCTTAGTCCTGGGCCTGGATTCGATCAGAAGCCTGGATGAGATAAGGATCCAGGTGCTGTGCTTAGTCCTGGGCCTGGGTGCATGGCTTAGTCCTCATCCTTGATGCTGCATTCAGTCCTGCTCCCAGGTGCTGTGCTTAGTCCTCGTCCCAGGTGCTGCGCTCAATTCTGCTCCCGGGTGCTGCGCTCAGTCTTTAGTCTGCATTAGATCAGGATCCCGGGTGCTGCGCTAATTCCCGGGCCTGGGTGCTGCGCTTAGTCCTTGAGCCCGAATTATTAGATCAGGATCCTGGGTGCTGTGCTTAGTCCCCAGCCTGGATTAGATCAGGATCCCAGGTGCTGCACTTAGTCCTTGGGTGTGAATTATTAGCTCAGGATCCTGGGTGTTGTGCTTTGTCCTGGGCCTGGATTCCATCAGGATCACAGGTGCTGGGCTTAGTCCTGGGCCTGGGTGCTGTGCTTAGTCCTCAGTCTGGATTAGATCAGGCTCCCGGGTGCTGGGCTTAGTCCCATGCTGGGTGCTGCGCTCAGTACTGGTCCTGGGTGCTGCGCTTAGTTCTAATCCTGGATTAGATCAGGATCCCGGGTGCTGCACTTAATCCTCATCCCAGGTGCTGTGCTCAGTCCTGGTCCTGGGTGCTGCACTCAGTCCTGCTCCCCAGTCCTGAGCTCAGTCCTCAGTCTAGATTAAATCATGAATCCGGGTGATGCGCTCAGTCCTGGTCCTGGGTGCTGCTCTTTGTCCTTGGGCCTGAATTATTATATCAGGATCCTGGGTGCTGTGCTTAGTCCCCAGTGTGGATTACATCAGGATCTCGGGTCCTGCACTCAGTCCTTGGGCCTGAATTATTAGCTCAGGATCTTGGGTGCTGTGCTTTGTCCTGGGCCTGGATTCCATCGGGATCACAGGTGCTGGGCTTAGTCCTGGGCCTGGGTGCTATGCTTAGTCCTCAGTCTGGATTAGATCAGTCTCCCGGGTGCTGGGCTTAGTCCCACGCTGAGGGCTGCGCTTATTCCTTGGCCCAGGTGCTGCACTCAGTCCTTGGCCTGCATGAGATCAGGCTCTGTGTACTGGGCTCAGTCTTGGTCCTGGGTGCTGCACTTAGTCCTCAGTGGTGCTGCACTGAGTCCTGGTCCCGGGAGCTGGACTCAATCCTCAGCCTGGGTGCTGCACTCAGTCCTCGTCCCTGGTCCTGTGTTCAGTCCTGCTCCCGGTGGCTGTTCTCAGTCCTTCCCCTGGATTCGATCAGGATCCCAGGTGTTGTGCTGAGTACTGCTCCGCGATGCTGCGCTCAGTCCTGGTCCCAGGTGCTGCACTCAGTCCTCAGTCTGCTTTGGATCAGGATCCCGGGTGCTGTGCTCAGTCCTCAGCCTGGATGAGATCAAGATCCTGGGTGCTGTGCTCAGTCCTGGGCCTGTATTAGATCAGGATCCTGGGTGCTGTGCTCAGTCCTGTGCTGGGTGCTGCACTTAGTCCTTGGGTGTGGATTATTAGATCAGGATCCCGGGTGCTGCACTCAGTCCTGGGCCTGGGTTAGATCAGGATCCTGGGTGCTGCACTTTGTCCTGGGCCTGGATTGGATCAGGATCCTGGCTGCTGCAATGAGTCCTGGGCCTGGATTTGATCAGGAGCCTGGGTTCTGGGCTTAGTCCTGGGCCCGGGTGCTGCACTTAGTCCTGGGCCTGGATGAGATGAGGATCCCATGTGCTGTGCGTAGTCCTGGGCCTGGGTGCTGGGCTCAGTCCTCGGCCTTGGTGCTGCACGCAGTCCTTGTCCTCGATGCTGCGTTCAGTCCTGCTCCCGGGTGCTGTGCTTAGTCCTCAGCCCAGGTGCTGCGCTCAGTCCTCAGCCTGGATGAGATCAGGATCCCAGGTGCTGTGCTTAGTCCTCATCCCAGGTGCTGCACTCAGTTCTGCTTTGGGTGCTGCGCTCAGTCCTCAGTCTGGATTAGATCAGGATCCCGGGTGCTGCGCTAATTCCTGGGCCTGGGTGCTGCGCTTAGTCCTTGAGCCCGAATTATTAGGTCAGGATCCTGGGTGCTGCGCTTAGTCCTCAGCCTGGATTAGATCAGGATCCCAGGTGCTGCACTCAGTCCTTGGGTGTGAATTATTAGCTCAGGATCCTGGGTGTTGTGCTTTGTACTGGGCCTGGATTCCATCAGGATCACAGGTGCTGGGCTTAGTCCTGGGCCTGGGTGCTGTGCTTAGTCCTCAGTCTGGATTTATCAGGCTCCCAGGTGTTGGACTTAGTCCCATGCTGTGTGCTGCGCTCAGTTCTGGTCCTGGGTGCTGCGCTCTGTTCTAATCCTGGATTTGATCAGGATCCCGGGTGCTGCACTTAGTCCTCGTCCCAGGTGCTGCGCTCAGTCCTAGTCCTGGGTGCTGCGCTTAGTCCTTAGGCCCAAATTATTATATCAGGATCCTGGGTGCTGTGCTTAGTCCCCAGCGTGGATTACATCAGGATCTCGGGTCCTCCACTCAGTCCTTGGGCCTGAATTATTAGCTCAGGGTCCTCAGTGCTGTGCTTTGTCTGGGCCTGGATTCCATCGGGTGCTGCACTCAGTACTGGGCCCGGGGTAGATCAGGATCCTAGGTGCTGCGCTTAGTCCTGGGCCTGGATTAGATCAGGAGCCTGGGTGCTGCACTGAGTCCTGGGCCAGGATTCGATCAGGAGCCTGGGTTCTGGGCTTAGTCCTGGGCCTGGGTGCTGCGCTTAGTCCTGGGCCTGGATGAGATCAGGATCTCAGGTGCTGCGCTTCGTCCTAGGCCTGGATTGGATCAGAATCTTGGGTGCTGTGCTCAGTCCTGCACTGGGTGCTGCGCTCAGTCCTCAGCCAGGGTGCTGCGCTCAGTCCTGCTCCCGGGTGCACTTAGGTAGCAGTAGACTTCTTCAGGTAAGAAGTTCCATAGAAACTACTAAGTGCCCCACAGCAATAACCCAGGACTGCCAGTAGCCATACCCCAGAGAGGAAGAAAGTGAAAGGAAAATGCTCAACAAGCCCAATTTATCTCTAGTTTAACAAAGTCTGGGGAAAAATGACTTCAGATATCCAGCCACATCCTCTGGCTTCTTGCCGCTACTTTTCTGAGTATAAAAAGCAGGCAAAAAAAAAAGTCTGGTACAAACCAGAGGAACAGAGGTGTTCATCACACATAGTAGGTTGATTTTCAGCTTTGATGGATTTAGGGGTGATTCTGTTTCAGTGATGTCAGCAGTCTCCCAAACCACCCCTGTTATTTCCTAGATCACATGAAGATCTAGATACTGTGTTTCTCCCTACCGGTCATGTGAAATACTACTCTGCTTTCCAGCTTGACCTGTGCCATTCCCAAGGTATGCAGCGGCCTACCATTTCTAATTAGGGAATGGAAATAGAACCTGCTCACCAGCTCAAGATGAGATGAAGGAATAATGCAGGACAGCAAACACACTAAACCCAGACCTTAAGAGGGCCTAAACCCATTTGTCTCCGCAGAAATTGCTGGATCAGAGATGGACCTCCTGGGTTCAATCTCATCCCGCATGCCCAAGTCAAGGGCACTGGGTCTATTTTAGGACAGCCCACCCCACTTACTTGCTCAAATAGAGCGAGCAGTATATGACTTCCAAGTCAACTTCTCCAGATTCACCATCTCGTCCTTCAACAAGGACAAGTCTGTAGACACTTAGGATAGCATGACCAAAATTCTGTAGCCCATTTATAGGCATTTTCTGTAGAAACACAAATCTGATGGAGCCTGTCCTTTCTGGTCATCTGCCCACATTCATTCACTCTCATGCAAGGTGGATCCTTTTGATCAATATCCTGAACATCCCTGGTGTTCTCGACCACTGCAGTATTAAACAATATCCACCTTCAGTTTCCAATGAAATTTTGATTCTTGAACAATATTTGCTCCAGAAGCAAGATGGGTTTTCATCGAGACAATACCTTCAGGTTTACCCTTTCCATCACTTACAGATTATGTCTGTCCTCTGGTAGGAAAACACAACTGAAGCTTAGATTCTGAATCCACAAGTGCACAGCTTTTGGCAGAGCTGGTCTGCAATATTACTGGAAAGAATACAAAGAGGACAGAAGCATTTAACCAAGAGGCCTCAGGTCAGGATTATCCAGCATAGAGTCTGAATTCAGACATGCCCATGAAATTGTCCAGAACTTAGCTTTAGTGACAATAAACATAAGGATTATTTAATTGTACAGGACAAATTCAAGGACACAAAAGTATACCTGTAGGCTATCCCCATGATGGTGTCCTGAAAATACTATGGTACAGCATTTCAATAGCAGTCACCAGGGATACCTATCCCATCAGCTATGACAGCCAACTCCTTCTAGCCAGGGCACAGAATGTTGACATAGCTTTCCTGAGCATCAGCTTCAAAATGAAGCAAATATTCAAGTATGTCAGTCTCCCAAACTAACAAGACATTCTAGATCAAGATAGTGCTTTCCCAAAACGTTTTTAGATAAGACTGGAGAGTCTTGAGTAATTCTAAAACAAGATGGTAAGCAGACAAACACTTCCCCATTTAATGACTAAAATCCGCTGAAGTGAAGTTGCCAAAAATGAGCCAGTTCGTTATGAGCCAAGATGATTTCCTGGGATTCAGCTGTTTGAGTGGTTTGGGTTTTTCATGCCATTTCCTAGGCTACAGTCACAGGTGGGGTGAGAGTCTCATAACTAGAGAACCCAAGTTTTCACACTGGCAAAGCTGGTTAAGGGTATGAATAAACAGAATGGAAGTCCCAATTCATTGCAAAGCACCTCCACCTTCCACTGCTGCTTCTCTCAGTTCACTTCCTTGTTCCTCTTCCTGCCAATTCTGCCCAGCAGTGCAGAAAGAGGTGACATCCAGGAAGTCCCATCCTTCCAGCTTATTGCCTGAGCTTTTCCTGGGTAGGATTCTGTAGCCTTGGAATTTAGTGAAGAGTCCAGTACAGGGAAATATTGTGCCAAGCTAGACATGCTTTGGTGCCTATGTGGTCTACAAGGATGGATCTTTGAGGAGAGACAAGCAAGAACAGCAGCAGCACACACCCAGTTGAGTGATACTAATGGAGAAGGACAAGTTCTCTGTCAAGGTTGCTGGGAAGGAATTTTCTCCAAGGAACTCGAGGGAGATGTGATCGAGGTGCATGGCAAGCACCTTCAGAGTGTATCCTTTAGCATTGCTTCCTCCCTTCCCTTAATTTACCTTTGCTTTTGACCCATTGAGGTTTTGAAATTATAGTTCCTAAGCCAAACTTTGAGAGTTTTAAGTATTATAAATTCAAAGACAGAATTGTTCTTAAGGTCACAACTAACCAACACAAACTTCTTAATGACACGGAGTGGACAGTTTGTCTGCTGAGTGTACAACACCAGACTGGGGGCAGAGAGTGGCCCAAGGGATGTGCCGAGGTTCCTGTGACTAGAATAACCTGCTCATTAGCCAGGCTTCCATCAAGAGACAGGAGTCACCTGTGTTTCTAAATTATCTGAGGTTAGGAAATGGAATATGGTAGTTCACACAGAATAAAGATTCTCCTACAGAAAGGAAAAGCAAAGCATATCAAGCCTCCCTCCTGTCCTCAAATCCATCCAAAAGACAGTCCCTCAGAGCCCTTAGCCCAGTCCTTCCTTGCTGTTTGGCCACTTGCTGAAGGGAACCATTTGGCACCACCTGGTGGCCGTAACGTAGAACACCAGGGAAATGCAGACTGGAAGCACTTCCCTTGAAACAGAAGTTCTGTCTTGGGGGCAGGGTGATAGATCAGGATCTAGTTTCAGTTTGTTGCAGGTGTGGAGCCAGTTTTGCCAGCACCATTTGTTAAAGAGGCTATCTTTCTTCTATCCTTTTTTGTTTAGCTCCTTTATCAAAGATTAAGTAGGCATAGTTCTGCAGGTTCATTTCTGGGTCTTCAGTTCTGTTCCATTGGTCTTCAGGCCTGTTCCAGTGGCAATACCAAGCTGCTTTTATTACTATAGCTTTATAAGAGAGCTTGAAGATTGGTATTTAATTCTTCCAGCATTGTTCTTTCTGCTTAGGATTGTTTTTGCTATTTGCGTTCTTTTACTATTCCACATGAATTTCCCGATTGCTTCCTCTACTTTGTTAAAAATGGTGTTGGGATATTAATGGGTATTGCATTGAATTTGGAGATAGCCTTTGGCAATATTGCCATTTCGACTATATTAATCCACCCAATCCAGGAGCATAGGAGGTTTTCCCATTTCCTTAGTTCTGCCTAAATTTTGTTTTTAAAGGTCTCATCATAGACGTCTTTCACTTCTGTGGTTAAATTTATGCCTATGTATTTTATGTTTTTTCTGAGGCTATTGCAAAAGGGTTGCTTTCCTGATTTTGGCCTTTGTCTTCTGGTCATTGGTATATAGAAAGGCCATTGGTGTTTGAGGGTTTCTTTTATGTCCTGCTACTTTGCCAAAATTTTGGATCAGCTCTAGTAGCTTGGGAGTAGAGTCTATGGGGTTCTTTAGGTATAGGATCATGTCATCTGTGAAGAAAGAAACTTTAGCTTCATCTTTTCCTATTTGGATCCCCTTTATGGTTTCTTCTTGTCTAATTGCTCTGGCTACTAATTCTAGTACTATGTTGGAGAGGAGAGGAGAGAGAAGACATCCTTGTCTTGCTCCTGATTTTAAAGGGAGTGGGTTTCTGTCTTCACATTTGGGAGGATCCTGTGGACAGATTAGAAGTTCCTGAGAGTGGAATGTTACAGATCTGGCAGCTGAAGTTATCCTGACTCATCTGTATACTCTTCAATGGCCACTTTACCACCAGAACTCTATGTGAGCTAATTATCTTTGTGGAGGTAAAGCAGCTTTTGCAACCTAAAACCTAGTCTAGTATACCATCTAAAATCTGTAGAAGATATTTTCCCTCTGCTATAACTCACCCACTTGATGCCTCTATCACTGTACTTATGACTTTATCCTGAGATTATCATCTCTTCTACACTGGAACAATTTCAGACTAACCTGAATTCTTGTTCCCCGGCTATAAGCACTCATATTGGGCTCACAAACCCTTTCTTTGAAACAAGAGCTTTATTATGCATTAACAGAACCCCATCTAGAAGACAGCTTATGGAATCTAGTAGCAATTCAACTTCAAAGCTGTTTACAATTCAGTCTGTCTTCACAGTGGAGTGGCACAGGCAGCACCCCAGTAGAAGGAAGAAACTAGAGTGCTATTGCATAGCAGCCATGCCTCATCCTCTTACAGCAGAGCCTCTTAGATCACCAGGGCCCCTCGAGCTAGGCAAGGCCCTCCCTTTGCAGTCATAACAATCCAATTACTACCAATTCTGCATCATTTAAAGTAATGCTTTGTGAGCTGCCTGCTAGCAATTCCACTAGACCCACCTAGTTTGCACCAGATCCACATTCCAAGAACTGGATGCAGGAAAATCCTTTCGTCTGGAGGGTAAGTTTGTCTGCTTCAATACAAGACTATGGCTACTATCAAGGGTGCCAATTTAACAGAAAAGCTGAGACATTTGTAGATCCATCTCCTAGGAGAATCCCAGAATTCTCCTTGGCACACACATGCAGCTTTGATCATCTACATTTTTATTTAATCAGTAGCTCCTTTTGTGAACTATCACCTATGTTACAGAAGCCTTCCTTTATTCTACCATGTGTTATAAATACATTCTCCACGAACCATTGCAGTCACATGTATTGAGACAAAAATAAATTCTCAGCCAAGCAAAGTTTACTTCCACACACGAGGGTTCACACTAGCCAAAAATTGGCCACAGAGCAACCGTTCTTCCTGATATTTGTCCCTCACACAGCAGGAGGTTCTGCCCCTCTGCTCAGATTGGTTGAGCTCAGGTTTAAAATCTACTCTGCTTATGAATGGCTAGTTTAAATAGGATCAAATGTGCCTGAGGTGGATTTTCAAGTAAGATGAACAGTTCACATATAATCTCAAAATATGCCCAGCCCTGTTATTTCTTCAACAGTCTAGGGTGTGGCATAACTCCATCTTGAAAACCCAGTTTAACATAAAACCTTCCTTTTTACAAATCCTTTATCCCAAACCAGTTCCAGTTTTCCTAAAGACCCAAGGCACCAAGCCAAACCAGGAACTTTTAAGCAATATACGTTGATGGAAAAGAGGTTTTTCTCACCCATGTACGTAGGTCTACAGTAGGTTCTGTAGCATTTCTATGTGTTTCATCTTTATAAGCTGTTCATAGAAATTTACCTTTCAAGGCAGCAAACAAGGACACTGCCCACTTTGCTAATTTTCCACTTGAGAATGTGTAATAGAAATAATGTATGCTTTATTATATATATATGTATCCATTATATGTTCAAAAGATGTGTGATGTCATACATGTCTTATAAGAAAAGGTTTCTCTGAATTGAGAAAGTTCATTGCATTTTCCCTAATATTTGTAAATATAAGCCACAACCAAAAATTAGATACCATGTTCCCAATGTTAGTAGATGAAGAACCACCATCTGAATTCATCTGTCTGCACCCTCAAATTGAGAATCCCCTTTCCAACCACTATTTTGAAAACAACCCTGAGACCAAGACTTGTTTTCCCTGTACAGAAATGGGCACAAGCATCCCAAACCAAGCTCCACACCCAGAATGAGGCTCCACCCTAAGGTGCATGGAGACAGCAGCACCGCATAGAATCTATACCTTCCTCTGGCCACACAGTACTGCATCAGTCCATCCAGTGTCCAAGGTCAGAGAAAATGCCAAGTAACTGGGAATGAAGCGAAGGCTCC
The DNA here is from genome assembly GCF_023159225.1 of Perognathus longimembris pacificus. NCBI lineage: Eukaryota > Metazoa > Chordata > Mammalia > Rodentia > Heteromyidae > Perognathus > Perognathus longimembris. Next base: position 146,066 of record NW_025961287.1, on the reverse strand, counting down.
TGTGGCTATTTTACAGGATGCCCTTTACTGTGAGGTGCTGTGTTTGAACATTGTAGGCATGTTCAAATGGCCACCGTGGGTGCTGAGAACTCCTGTTTCTCTCGGAAGTCAGAAAATGCCCTGGAGTGCCATCCCACAATCATTCCTTTAGTGAACCTTTGGGCCAACACAAGAGTATAGGCTCTCGCTTGCTGCTCTTGAACAATGGATACTGAGGCTAACTGGTGTCATCTTTGGCATCTTGCTGTGAAAACTCATAGAGGTGAAACTCCACCTGCAGATCCATGTAATAGGCTCCTATGAATTCCTAGAGGCAGGGGCAGGGACTCAGACATTAGGCTACCAGACCTGATAGACCTGTATCACGCACTCCACTGAATTCTCAAGCTCCCTGTGAACCTGTCCCTTGACCATGACCCTGTTCAGGCCACAAACAACTCAGCCACTGCTCTTCTAGCAAGGGGGAAATGTGCCCCTCAATTTCCTGTGTTCTGGTCTGAGGCTCTAGTCTTCAATGTGACCAGCAATTGAAGGATGGGGAAGGGCTTGTGAACTGAAGTTCTCAAAATATGCATTTAGTAGCTCCCACAGGGTTTCAATTTCACTTGATAGGAGCATGATGACCTTCTGTAGAGAGAGAATATCTTAGTTCAAGCAGCCAAGATTGTATTGAACCACCTTTAGTCCTAGTGAGAGCTATATTGGCTTGGTGCCTGATTGAGCACTTTTGTGACTACTAGGAAAGATTTTTGGCTGGTACTGGGACTTGAAATGAGGGTCTGGGCTCTGTTGCTGAGCCTCTCTGTGATCAAGCTAGTGCTCTACCATTTGATCCACAGTTACTTCCACCTTTTTCTGTTTATGTGGTACTGGGGAATCAAGCACAGGGCTTTATGCATGCTAGTCAAGCCCTCAACCACTAAGTCTCACTCCAAGCTGCCTGGAAAGCCTTTTTAAATGCATACTAACCTTAGCAGACCTTTGGCCTCTATCAGGCTTAAAAGGCTGGAAATTAAGATGGTACCTGAACCTTACAAATTTCCCTGCTTCTTTGAAGACATCTTAAATATTTTGAAAGACTTCCCTGTCTCTTAAGACTTCTTGACTCCACAAGCCTAGATGTTTGTGAGGTCTTTTCATGCTAGACCCACCTAGAGGCCAGTTCACTCCACCCAATTTCACAGGAGGAAATGAAAAAAAAAAGAAATAAAGTGTTCAGCTACTTGGCCTCCTTCTCCATGGGAACAATGAGACACACTGCCAATCTCTACATGCTTTGCTTTGGCAAGTTGCTAGGCCTCTATCCACATTCACAGATACAGACTATGGAGAGGGCAACAAACAGAATGCGCGAAGTAGCCCTAATGGCTTTAAGGAGCCCAGGGCAGCGTTCTATGCTGACAGGTGCTGGCAGAGACTAAGGGATTCTTAGATGTTTCAGAATCTTCTCCCTGAAACCTCATAATTCACTCTAGTACTTGGGAATAAGAACTGGATCTAGTTCTACTAAAGACTTAAGCCTAATTACATGAGGTATGGAGTAGAGGCTCTTCAAGCACCAGGGCTAGGCAAGAGAGCCAAGGGCTGATGAGAGCAATGAGCAAAGACCAGAGGGTTATACAAGGAGCCTGAAAGGTAGACATCCCATTGACTGGAGACTGTCATCAGTAATGGACTCTAGCATGATCATCAGACCAGAGACTCCTGCAACACAGGTCACCAGAGAGCCAAGAGTCCACCCCATGGACACATAGGCCAGTACCCAGTGTGTCCATAGCTGAGATCACACTGGCCACACAAAATAGGACAGCACATGATAAATGTCTTTGGCTTGATTATGGAAGAGAATATAAAACAGAGATTATTTGAATATTTGTCAGAACAAAGCTTTTCAATTGGGGGACTTCTGAGCCCATCCTTGTATTTGGTTAGGAAAAGCCCCTCTGTCTTCCACTCAGTGGAAGGGTAATTACTATTCTACTAACACACCCAAGGGTTGTAAGTGGCTTGGGCTATGAAGGTGGAAGACCCAAGCCCGAATCCTGATTGTACCTAATGGCTTTTGAACCCATCCCAGGCCTCTAATGTAAAGAGGACCAAGAACACATACCCAGTACCTAACCAAAAAAGTACTCAAATGGCCTGAGGGCAGAAGACTCTGACCATCTTTGGGATGAAGCATAAATACCAGCAGAGGTGGGCAAAAGCAGGACGCTAGTACCTGGATTTGGTACACTAGCATGCAGTCTTTCACAATGCATGGGACTATAGGAAAAGCTGTTGCAACCTCCCCACACATGGGAGCTCAATGTCCAAAAGGAATTGAGTAGGGACAGGAAGAAAATACCCCTGTTAGTAGTAGAAGAGGTTTTGAATGAACCAGTATAGAATACAGGCTTAGATCTCAAAAGCCTATTAAGTAAGATACGTCAGCTCCAGCAGGTTAGCTCTTTGCTAAATCATGCACAGTGTCCATCTTCAGATAATACTTAGCTGCCTAGGAAGTGATAAGTTAAAGAGAGGTGAGTAACTTCAATAGGCTGTGCTTCCTTCACTGTGTGACAGTCTTGATATTGCCAGCAGTATGTTCTTAGAAGTAGATTCACTACACTAAGTGCACTCATACTCAAAAGGAGCTTACATGGGCGGCTCCTTAACCCTCAAGGAGTTACAAGCCTGTGTAGCACTTTCTGCAGGTGTTGGAGCTTCACGTTTCCCTGAGCCAATTCCACAGTGGGCTGCTCAACTGAAAAGTTTACTGAGAAGCCCCAGGAAGGATGCAGTTGCCACTTCTGTCAGGACTAGGGAACATTTCCAAAAAGTAGATAACACTAAAGTGAAATCAGACAAATAGTTTCTCTTTTGCAAAATCTACAAATCTGAAAGAGGACTGGAAGCCAGCAGGAGGCAGGAGAAAATGCAGGGTGAGAGGGAGAACATGATAAATTTGGCACCTTAAGGGGAAAAAGGTCATAAATGAATTGTACTCAGGTTACGAAGGGGAATTCAGAATAGAATCAGAATTTCAGATGCTTGAGGAATGTATAGAAATACCACAGTGAAATCACTTCCTTTGGATACTACAGACTGAGATTTCCAAAAAGTCACCTATTGTTTCCTCTAAGGAATTTAGAACTCAGAGGTTAATGTTTTTAGGTAGATTTATACAGGTTAGGAGTTTCCTAACCAGTCCTTCAATGAGGGCAGGCAGGAAGCCAAATAGCAGAGCTCAGCTCTTCAGTAGCTTTACACTTAGAGGAGGCAATCACACCCACCAGATTCTCAGGTATCTTTTAACCTTAAAATTTTTTATTATCAATGTGATGTGCATAGGGGTTACAGTTAAGTCAGGCAAAGAGTACATTTCTTTTGGACAATGTCACCCCTTCCCTCCCTCTTTCCCGGTTTTTCCCTCCAATCCTACCCATAAGTTGTATAGTTCATTTTCAAATAGTGTCCACTGAGTACCATTGCTGCATTTGTTCACCCTCTGTCCCTCCATTTCTGTGCCTTCCTTTACCCTCCCAAAGATCTGTAAACAAACATACACAACAAAAAGAAAGAAAAAAATACAGGAGAAAATACAGAATCCTTGTTTCCATTTTCTTGAAACTAATTTTGACTCCTGTGAGTAACTCCACACCCTACCCTTTGTTTCAGCTTAGATTGAATTGGCCCTCCATCCAATTTATGCTAAAGTGAGAGCTACCAAGGAGATCTTCCAAGAAAACAAAAGCCCTTGTATGTGTTACTCTGGTCAGTGAGTATACATTTTCCACCACAGGCTAGACATCCTCTATAGCAAGAGACAGGCTGTGGAGAAGCAGCCCACATCAGAGCATCTGGAGATGGAGACAGGGGTTGAGTGATTTATAACCGAGTTCATTTACAAGGAGTAAGGATGAACTGGGGAGGAGATGGGAAATGAATTTCCAACAGCTCTGAAAGGACAGTGACAGAAAGTCTCCATACTAAACCAGCATTCCTTCCAGAGGGACCAGCCAACACAGCAAGCCTGCAGCTCCCAATGAACAGTACCCACACCTTGCTCCCTGTTGATCTTGCTAGCACCTGGCACTGGCCCGTACATGGGGGGAATGGAGTGGATCAGGTGAGAGAACAGAAAAACTTACTTCCTTGACGCTTAGGAATATAGTGGGAGGGCCGAAAGTGAGGAAGTGGGTGGATGGACCTTGAATAAACATTCAGAACCATCTAGTTCTCCTTTCTGTTCCAAGCTAAAGCCTGCAAGACCAGAGATCTGTCACACAACTCTCCTCTATCTTATTGGCCTGAACAGGGTCCGAGGACATGTTAGATTGCTGCAGAGCCACAAATGAAGTACTCATTTTCAATACTTGATGCACTTAGAGTACATCTGAAACCCATTTTCCTCTTCTAACTTTAAGCTTCTATCTCCCTAACACACCTGAAGCAAAATTTATCATCCAATTGAGGAGGAAGAGGAGATAAGAGGAGGAGGAGAACAGAAGAGGAGGAGAAGAGAGAAGAGGAGGAGGATAGCAGGGGAGGAGAAGCAGAGGAGAGCAGTCTAGGAGAGCAGAGGAGTGCAGAAGAGCTCAGAGGAGTGCAGAGGAAAGCATTATTTATTTTTGTTTGTTTTGCTCCCAGCTGGGAGGAGAGGCACAGGCTGAGGATGGTCCTTGCCTGCGGGTCCCCGTGCTGAGCCCCATACAGGTCCCTCACCCCGCCTGCCTGGCGCCAACTCCGCCAACTACTTGTGCTGCCACCAGGACTGAACTTTGGAGGACTTGTCCCTTCTCCTCTGGCTGGTTGTCTTGGCAGGAGGTAGAAGGTGGCCAGAGGACCCACCCCCCCCCACCATGCTGGTGAAGAAGCCCTCGGGGAAGGGAGCAGGGCGAGAGGCTGGATCCGAAGAGCCCAGCCCCTCCAGGCAGAGTTACACCTGCGCCATGCCCCCGTGCACCACGCTGGCGACCCTCCTCTCTGGGGTGGCCGGGATTTCTTGTCTGTACCTTGGGGTGAAAACCAACGACCTTCAGGCAAGGAGCCTCGCCCTGGAATCTGCTAAAGGGGCGCCCTCCGTTCCCCTGCTGCCCAAGAAGGTGGATCAGCTGAAGGCTATAGTACAAGAGAATGTGGAGCATCTCCTGGCTCAGGTGTGTGAGGCTGGGCCACATGCGGGGGAGTTGCATGTGGATAGAATTTTGCACAGGTGGGGTCAGTCTGCAGGATTCACCCTTACCGGTCATACAGTTGATTTGGGATTTGTGAGCCTCTGTTGTATCTATTTATTCAAGTCTCTTCCTTGGTTTCCCTCCAAGTCTGTGTGTAGGATCTTCCCTCTGTCTTCCTTAAGGATTGCATGTTGCAGTGGCAGCATGGGCTTTGCCCGGCTGTTCAGTTTTGTGGAGTCTGGTCTGACAGCATTCTCAGTTGTATGGAGACTATTCATTGTAATGCTCACATCTGTTGTTCATATACCAAGGCTAGGCCTTATCAATAGAGGAAGGTAAGCACTCTTAAAAGTGAAATAAGCCTATAGATTTACAATTCATTTAACTCGGAATTCTTTTCATATTAAACTTTTTAAATTTTGGAAAAAAAAGTTTCCTTTGTTTTTTGGAGGGGAGGAGTTAATAGAGGTTGTGCTCAGATATTGATGAATGGAGAATTGAAAGGGATTCCTTTAAAGATGACTTAGATTCCAGTAGGGAGAGGGTAGTTTTTCTGCCAGTAGAGAGATGTAGTAGTTGCAGCCCAAATGTGATAAAGTATGTCTACAACATTGTCTGTTATTGATAGGACACACCTTGCCATGAGCTGCATTATGTGAGTGCCGGGGTTTTGCTTTGGCTGTGCAAGGAGAGGGTGGTGATAGTTGAATAATGAAAAGATGTTACCCAAATCTATCACTCTATGTCAATGGTAATTTGAATTTTAATTTAAAAACAAAATTATGTCTTGAGTACTGTTAGCTTTTGCCTAAGGTCCATGCACTTACATAAATGCTGTTTGTGCAGGCTATCAAACGTTATTAACTTAGCCACAGAGGAAGAGTCCCTTAAGAACTCACAGAACTGGAATACTACTGCTAGATCTTAATATATCTTCTTTTCCTACAGAAATCCTAGGAAAACATGGCTAAACTAAGAATCGCAAGAGAAACACCTTCTGAGTGCAACTGTCCAGCAGGTAAAAAATGAAACATACTTAACTAGGTTCCCTCTAGAGGAGAGCATTTGCAAACAAAAGGTCTTGTGCCTGTCAGGTCTACCTGTAACAGTAACAGAGAAAGAATGCAGACCCAACTTGCTTTAATAAAATCAGCATGTCTCCCATAGACAGATGGCGAGTAAAGGCCCAAATATTATTTTAAGCAGCATACCAGTGTCTGTGAGGGGAAAACAAATGAGCTAATCATCATGACAAATACAGGCAAGGGGATATATGAAGTTCTTAGTGTCCCGAATTGAAAAGTCATCTTCAATTTTATTAAATAATTTCAGTGTTCGTGGTGAACATGGTCTGAATGGTGTGAAGCCCTGGTGTCTAATTATCCTTAAGAGTTTGCTGTATATTCTGTGGGATGATTATTACGGACTTTTTCTTCCTTCTTAATGTGATAAATGAATAATAAACGGCAATTCCCTTGGGGTTTTTTGTGTTTTTTTTGGTGGTTGTTGTTGGCTCTATCAGCTGCTTTCCTTCTTGCCACCACTAGAGCTCCAAATTGCATCAGATTTACCTGGCTCCTTGGGAAGGAACTCTTTGAAGGGGCACATTCCTACACGCAGAACCAAAGGGGGTTTTTGGTGAGTTACAGAAATATACTCAGTTCTGTTTGTCCAATAAAAAGACATAACCCAAACGCAGGCTTTGTGTTGAAAGTAAACATTCTGGAGAAAACCAGTTGATGCAGTATTATCTTAGGGAATTAACTGGCTGGCCAAAAAGGCTTAGAAAGAAGATATGGCACTTCCCACATGATTTGGCTGGAACCTCTGTTTGCTGTGTGTGATTAAGACTTGTCACCCAGACATCTGTTTGCAGTACAGAGCAAGACAAGTGTGATCTCAACTCAGTTGCTGTGGACACATGCCCATCCATTGAAGTTGACACTCTTGATGACAGGCTGAGTCTCAGAACCAAGGCTCGGTACCAAAGAAGCAAAGTTGTGTTGTTTGTAGTCACTAATGGCTTTTGCTCGAACTCAGGTCTTACTGGGGTTTCCCCAGCAAGCCTCTGGGAATGCTTTGAGGACTATTTATTGAATGGCTTCTCACAATAGGAGAGGCACTTTGTGATTTACTTTTTATAATTAGGAGAGTTGTAAGTGCTAGCAAACTTAAGATTCATCCCCTGCGCAGAGGGACTCCAGAGCCAGAAACCTAATAAGGAATCCAGAATGAGCTGGATCAGTCTAGACTGCAATCTTAGAGCTGGAATCAATGAATTGGGATTGTGTTTCATCTTCCCCTCTTCTCTCTTCTTCTCCTCCCCTCTTCCTTGGCTTCACATCCCCTCCTCCCTTCCCTTCCTTTCCTAGTCCTCTCCCCTCCTACTCTTGTCCCTTCCCCCCTTCTCTTCCTCTCTCCTTTCCCTTGCCCCTCTTCTGTTCCCTTCACCCCCCTCTCCAGCTTTTTTCTTTTTCTTTTCTTGCAGCCCTGGGAATCAAACCCGGGGCCTTGCGCGTGCTAGGCCAACCCAAATGGAGTTTTCTTTCTGATAGTATATTTGGAAAAAGTGACTGTGTTTTTCAAATATTGTTAATCCCCTAACCTTCTCATCCCCCAAACACAATAATCTCAAAGCCTATGAACATTCACAGCCAACTAAACAAGTTGTATTTAAGTATTTGAGTTTGATCCTCTCCATCATGAGATTTAGGATGACCTCAGATGTGGGCCACGCAGTTAATCTAACAAAGGCATGGGCCGTACCAGCCTGGAGCGGACTTCCAAAAGGCAGATGGTCCAGAGACTTGCTTGAAATTATAACTAGGTTATAACTGTAATTGCGGCTTGGTTTTCATTGGACGATCACAAGCAGTTCAGCTATACAGAAAGAAATGTGTATCCATAATTTTTGGTCGTTTTCTGTGGCTGAGAATAGCCTCTGTTTATTTTTTTCCCCGACAATGAATACTTTTTTAGATGGTAGTTAAGGTGATCATATTACTTAGTATGAGGGCATCTATGTACTTATGAAACTAGTCCTATATCATTAGGACAACCTCCTCTGGTCATATCTTACAAACTTTAGTGCCAAGAACAAAAGTCTCTGGGATATTTTTAGGATGTGCTAGGTTACACAGTCTAAGCCATAAGTGTAATATGGGTATTGTCTCTTCAGAAGAGCCTGTCTATCACATGTGAACATTTCTAAACATCCCATGCCTTCGCCACATCATGGTGACGAATCCTAATGTTGGTATTCTCAAGTTATTTCTAAGTTTTCAACATAGTTCTGCTGACAGTAAGAAACACAAGTACTTCCTGTTGTTTAATGTATACACCACAGCCAAGAAACATAGGCAAAGGTAGGCCCTGGGACTCAATGCCTGTAATCCTAGCTTCTCAGGAGCCTGAGATCTGAGGATTGCAGTTTGAAGCCAGTTGGGGCAGGAAAGCCTATGAGATTCTTATCTCCAATAAACTACTCAGAAAAATCTGGAAATGGCACTGTGGCACATGTGGTAGAATGCCATCCTTGAGCAAAAGTTGCTTGGGACACTGCCAAGAGTTCAAGTCCCAGGACCAACAAAAACAAAAATCCCATGCAAGAGTAAGCATTTATTGCTTCAGGTTTAAATTTATTGTAGTAAACATGTGTAAGGAAAATATAATTGTTGAAAAAGACTAAAGAGAAAGCAGTGTCAATGTGTTTGAAGAAAATGGGGTGGTTTGATGTTTAAATCTGCCTTTGGCCTTGCTCAATGTTTTTATTGCATACAAGTTTGCTAGTCTGACACTTTAGCTTAACTAGAAATTAGAAATCTTCCTTTTAGCAAGACTATTTCAAAGTTGGAAAATACTCATTTTCCTCTGCAAAGGAATGGTCTCTATTACATCCAGTGAAATGGATTATCTAATATCAGAGATACAAACCTCAGACTCACAGAAGCCAGAAGCCATTAGTGTGAATAAGATGTTTGTTGACCTTGTGCTGGGTTTAATGGGATAGCATTTTAGAAGAATTTGGCCAGCAGCACACATGTCTAGTTGGGCATTGTAAGGCCAGAATGGCTTGGGATGAATTTAACCTCACCCCCCGGACCCATCTACTTCTCCTGTGTCTCCCAGTGAATGGTGTCATTGTCCAAGCCAGACTGAAGTTGCCTCTTTAAATTTTAATTTTGGAAATAATGGGATTAAGTGGTGAAAGATGCCAGAGATAACGATGGATAATGGAAATAGGTAGTAACTACTGGCCTATGTACATGTTAAATAATTGTTTATGTGAATGTAACCACTTACAATTATACACATGAATATGTCTCATTGATTTCATTTCTGTGGCAATCTTAACTCCAGTCCTAAAACACACAAAACTATGACTGGGACTGAACTGTTATTGATTACTGATGTGACTCTACTGGTGTCAGTCACGTAGTGGTGAGGTTCTACTTTTGTCAAACTGTTGCTGAGACTGAGCCACTGTCAAGTGTTGGTGAGACATTACGGGTACCATTCCTGCAGAGTCAGAACCAGAGCAATGTCTTCTGTAATTGAAATTAATCAACTTAGCCTTGGGCATTTACTATATTAAATCAAGCTAGAGATGGATGAACAGGAAAAACTCTTCTGTCTCAGTGACAGAAATTGTTTGTCTACAGATATTTCTCTTGGTCACTATGGCAACAACCCCCTCCCCCAACTTTGCTAGCCATTAAGATGTATCAAGTTTACTGGAAGACAGAGATGACCGTTTGCAGCATCAGGCATTTAAAATAAAAATGGATTTCCTAGAAAGTTGGAAAGTTATTTCTTGGAGGAAATGTGAGATCCTTAAAAACCTTAATCGGCTTTTTTTTCTTACTTGAAAAGTAGTTTGTTTCTTTCTTCAGTCATGGTGAAGCTGCGTGCATAGGACAAGCCATGCCCTTCATGCGCCTGTGTTTAGGAATCTGCTCCCTGGCAGTGCCCTGGGCAGGGCAGAATTACATAGACAAGCAAAATCGCAGTTCCTGCCACCTAGGCCAGGCACTCATACTCAGGGAAATAAAACCTAAGGAGTTGATAGATTTGAAACATATTTGTAGACTTAAAGGTGATAGGAAAATATATTAGTTTAAAAATTTACCCAAGCAATCAGGGCTGGGAATGTGGCTTATTGGTAGAGTGCTTGCGTACCATGCATGAAGCCCTGGGTTCAATTCCTAAGTACCACATAAACAGAAAAAGCCAGAAGTGGTGCTGTGGCTCAACTGGTAGCATGCTAGCCTTCTGCAAAAGAAGCTCAGGGACAGTGACCAGGTCCCTGAATTCAAGCCCCAGGATTGGCAAAAAAACAATTACAAGCAATAAATTAATGAGCATTACACAAAAAGTAAAAAATTCCAAATTGGTAGGCTATTGCTCTCAGAAAGAGTTTAGCGACAATGCTTCTGAAAGGGTAGTAATTGGATTTAGAATGACTAAGGTATCAATAATTTGAGTATGACTGGCTCTTCAGAGTAGATAGTCAGAACAAATACCTGGAGAGCCTTTTAGAGGCAGAACTTGGGCAGTTTGCTGGGATCATGGCAAGCTGGCTAAAAGTATAACATGGAGGCTAAATGTTACCTGGTACCAATACCACTGTTCATGGTACAGTTCTGTTTGTTGTTGGTGGTTTTTTTGTATGACATTTAGCTGAAAAGGTAATTATAAAATCATGAATTTAATACAATTATAGCTAAAATTCATTGAGTGCTTATTCAATAGTGCAGGCAGGCACTATTTCAAGGTTTTGCATGTTTTATTCCCTAATTATAGGGGATAAGCACTATTTATTCTTAAAAAATTATTTCCATGTTTGCAGATGATAAATTGAGGTATAGATAGAATAAAGAAGGTCAGACAGCAAGTAGTGCACAGCCACCGATCAAGTCAAGCAGATAAAGCTCATAGGGTTAGTGTCATACGGGAGAGCAGCTTAAAAGTAAAAAGATGTCTAGAGAGTGGAAAGACTGAAAAAATACTGGATTTGTGGCTGGGGGCGGGAAACACCCTTTAGAACTCTGCACAGAACAGTCACATGAAACTATTTTGAAGAGAGGAAGCTGGGTGAATCCAGGGCACCAACTAGAAAACATAAGACCATGCTACAAGTTTCTCAACTGGGGAGTAAAAGTTTGAGGTAGACTGAGGGCAGGAAGGATGGAAAGGGAGGACTGGAAAGGGAATTCATTTTGTCTGCTACTAGGGAGAAGGCATTAATGATGATGCTTTTTTAGGTTAATTGGGATTGCATTATCAGGTGGTGAGCCTGTTCTTTTATTGATTAAACTTCCTAATGCTGACCATTCTCAACTACCCTTCCTTTGAAATTATCTTTCCTCCATTGTGCTGGTGATCACTGTTGCACCTCAGCTCTCCTCTCTTCCCACCCTCCTTCTGTGGTTCTTTTCTGAAGTTGGCAGTCTTCACTGTCAAATCTGGGACTCATTTCTTTCCCTCTCCACTATGCTACAGAGTAGATATGCTGTCCAATTAGCTTCATTCTGAAAGCTGCACAATTTCATGGCAGGAGACAGCTGGGGCCCATTCCCATCTTCACCATATTAGTTGTGGAATAATAGTCTTAGATACTGTTTGGCTCAAGTGTGAATTTGAATGATACCTCCATAATGCAGTATTTCAATGCACCGAGTCTAGAGAAAAGGTTCCCAACACAGTGGTCCCTTGGCAAGTTTTATTTGCTCTTTTTCTTTTCTTCCCTCTTCCTCCTATGCAAAAATTTCCCTTCAGTTGAAGTCACTTCCCTGATGGGGATTTCTCCTATGTTAATAGAAATAATCATGGTTTTCATTTGCTTGCCAGATGTTAAACTGTGCACAATCATCTTTCATAGATAAATAACACAGTGATTGTCTTTTGGTTTCAAACATGGAATGAGTTAATACTCTAAAAATATAAGAGATAGGAACGACAACGGGTTATAATCATAAACTGATTGTACATGCAACTACTTCAGACAGAGGGGCAAAGATTCATCTTCCAGTTGGACTCCAAAATACAGCATAAAACAAGCTGTAGGAACAAGATATATGAAACATAAAAATGGCCAACCCCCTTCCATATCTAGAAATTGTGTTTGTACAGATGTTAAGAATGATACAAAGGCTGATCTTTTATGTAGCAATTAGAGTAGGAATTTTATTTGATGAAACAGATGCTATTGAAAAAATTTATCTCAGCAAAGTACTGACAAATACAGAATAATATGAATTTTTTTCTTTTTGCGGGGGGTGGGTAGATGAGCCTAAGTAAACTTGCTAAAAATGTGTTAAAAAAAGAAAAACAACCTAGGGGCTGGGGATATGGCCTAGTGGCTAGAGTGCCTGCCTTGTATTCATGAGGCCCTGGGTTCAAATCCCCAGTACCACATATACAGAAAATGGCCAGAAGTGGCGCTGTGGCTCAAGTGGCAGAGTGCTAGCCTTAAGCAAAAAGAAGCCAGGACAGTGCTCAGGCCCTGAGTCCAAGCCCCAGGACTGGACAAAAAAAAACAAAAAACCTAAGCTCTTCGAAATAAGCCCAGGGACAGTTCCCAGGCTTTGAGCTTGAGCTCCAGGATTGGCATAAGAAGAGGAAGAGCAGGAGGATGTGAAGGAAGAAATGCTTAGGTTTAGCAGCATGAAGTGGGACTGTCCTGGGTTTATTTAAACTCTAGCCTTGCCATTTCCTACTTCTTTGACCTAATCCAGTTACTTCTTTGAGTCCCAGTTTCTTTCTCCATTTGAGAATAATAATTTCATCATGTGTCATATATCATATTAAGTGGATAACTTTATATAAAGACTTTAGTTCATTGTCTAGCACAAGATATGTAGTAAGTGCTAGTTATTGTTGAAAACTGGGTGTGAAGCAGCTGCAAGCCTTACTAGGTAGGTGCTCTTGGGAGAGTTTGTTAATCTTAATAAGTCCTCAGCTTTGTTTTCTCTTCAGCCAAACTTTTAAAACTTTTGTGTAAGAACTGAAGGAGTTGTGTGTGTGTGTGTGTGTGTGTGTGTGTGTGTGTGTGTGTGTGTAGGGTATTTCACACTTTATCTAGCCTAAAACAAAACTGATATAGAGTCAGAAAAGAAGTTGTGTGTAGTTTTATTAACCATAGTAAAGAGTTTAGATTTAATTTCAAATATTCTAAGAATACATTGGGAAGTTTAGCTAGAAAAGTGATGCACCGTGTTTTAGAAAGATCCCCTTGATTACTGTGGTGTTGTAGAGTGAGGTTCAGACATGCTATCAATAACTGTGGTGCTCAGAACCATGAAAGAAACAGAGACATGCTCACTAGACACTATGTTGAAAATTAGCTATATAGCTCGTGTGTGAGGAATGGAAGAAAACTTTGGGAGAGAGCCTGGGGAATGGGTGACATTGTCTAAAAAGAAATGTACTCATTACCTAACATGTTATTGTAATCTCTCTGTACCTCACCTTTTTAATAATAAAAGAATAAAAAACTACAAAAATTAAAAAAAAAACCCACAGGATAACTACCACCTTGAGCCATCCATAACAATTTTCCATATATTTAAATAAAATACATAAAATTCATAAAGGAAAAAACCAAAAATCCTAAGCTCTTTTTAAAATGTAAACATTACCTATATAAGGCTTTTCCCTGATTGAATTCATTTTCTTAAAGCCCGTTCAGTATCTCATAGGTAGTATTCCCTCCATTTTTAGTAAAAATCTTAGGAGGGTGAGGGGATTTGGTGTGTTTTTCACAGCACTGTAAAAACGATGGCATTGTGGAAGTCAGCTGTCCTCAGATATATGACTTTAGTGGGCAGCAGCCCCTCTAATGCTATTCTCGGATATAGATGCTGTTTCCAGATATTCCTATCACTGGAAGAAGGTGGATAGCACTATTGGATGGCCAGTTGTTTGAATATTTTACTTGGATGTACTAAGAGGTCAGGCTTAGAGCCATCCTGGAGAAAAGAGGGGCTGGATTGGGTGTGTTTGCCCTTGGGCAAAGTATATGGGGCTGAACTAGACTGTGTATATGGGAATCTGTTTTGGATCCTTCCATGATGTTTTACTTTGAGTGTTCTTCTCTGTACCAGAGGCTTGGGGCTGGCATAGGCATTCAAATATCCATTCCCCAGTCTTGCTTTCCTGGCCTCTTTAGAATGATTGAAGGCTCTGTCCAAGTAGGTGGTCTGCCACAGAACAGTCATGAGTGCAAGACATAAAGGCCTTAACTATCTGCTAAGTGGCAGGTGAGAACCCGAGAGTTTATTTATAAAAACCCACAGGTAAAATGATACATACTTATCAAGTACGACATATTTCACATATAGAGTGGTTAAATCTAGCTAACATACAGATCGCACATTATTATCATTTTTTGTGGTGAGAACACTCAACATCTACTCTGTACTCTCAGAAGGTAGATTAAGAGTTTATGCATAAGACCCAAAATTACAGGAAGCCTAGAGATTTAATTGCCAAGCAATATTATTGGCAAATATCAAACTTAGGTCTTTGTAATTCTTAGACATTTTGCCATTTTGCCACACAAGCCTCATGAGCATTAACAGGATTTCAATTGGAAACTAGTCTGAAAAAAATAAGGTGTTGGTGAAATTGGAAAAATAATAATAGGATGTGGGACCAAAACTCTGTTAATCTTTATTCTTGATGATCGTTTCTACTCCTATTCCTCTGCAAATCTAAAATGATAGAATCTCAAAATAGATTGCAAAAATTCAATACCTCTCAAATATTCAGATGAGAATATTCGCGCTTCCCAGTAGTAAAGAGAGGAACAAGTAAGTTATCAGAAATAGCCCAAATGTCTATGGTCTCAAGTCCTGTCGCACTCTTATTCTTCTCATTCCGTACCTGTGGCTTTATAGTAAGTTTCCTGTGATCAGCTGACAGAAGAAGAAACTGGGGCCTGCTTTACAGAACCTTCTGTGGGATATTCAGGCACCATGAAAGAGTAGATAGTTATAGCCCTTTGACTGTACTAGGATGACCTTGAAAGGACGCTGGTAAAGGGAAATTCTCTAGGTGCGCAGAACATTGAGCAGTGTCTCTGGTGGTTGGATTGCAAGGAGAAGTGGCCAGTTGAGTGACTTTATAGATGTATGAGCTCTTGAGTGAATTGTTTGGCTAGCTGGTTAGGGACTTAGAATAAACATGACTGGAAAATTGGTCACAAGGAAATTGGGGATGTGGTAGGTAGTAGACCTTGCTGAGTGGACACAATACCAAAAGATAACCTGAGTGGAGGAGGATGTTAGTAATTAAGTAAAAAGTTGGCTCCTTTTTGTGGATAGCAATCCTTTTTCCCATGCCACTCCTGTTCTTGCACAATGGAGCCGTATGCAAAATGGCCATGAACCACTGGGTGGGGATTATGCATGGCTTCAAAAGCATGACTGACTCGCCATGCTGACCCAGCTATGGCCATTGGTGATTGCCCAGTGTGCTGACAGAATAGATGAGTAGTGGGTGGCTGGTAGGGTACTATTCTCCAGAGTGATTGCAGCTAATGATGGTGGATATATTCCTTTGGATCGCTTCTGTCATAGAGCAGTATTTGTTCTTACTGGATTCATATTTCCTATATATACACCTTCTTTGCATGCAATGATTGTGATAAATTACCATCCATGAACTTATAGAATGTTTGATCTGCCATCATGGTATTCAAATAGCATTGTTTCTGGTCAAGGGACTCACCTTCCAGCAAAGGATAGACATAATGTTCATGGTGGTAGAATTCACTCCTTTTGCTATGACATCCTGCAGCTGCTGGCAGGACAGTGGGGTGGAAGACTTCGTCATGATGTCATAACTCCCATCATGCCTACCAAACTTCCCCCAGGAGACTGTGATACTGTGAATTGAATAGGTGGCATTTTTCTCTGTAATTAGAGTCAATGGATTGAAGAATCATATGATGAACATGGTAGTGACACCACCCACGATTACTCTTAGTTACTCATTAACAAAATTTTTGTTTCCTGTTCCCATGACCTTACTTTGTGCCAACCTAGAGGCCTTTGTCCTAAAGAGAGGAATGTTTCAATTGGCAGACACAATGGTTCCATTGAACTGGAATTGAATTCTGCTCCCTGAATGCTGTGGCTTCCTCATGCCTCTGAATGGACAAGCAAAGAAGGAAGCTACTGTGCTGGCTGGGGTGATGGACCTGTTTGCAATCAGGGGCCATCAGATAGCTACTTCCTAGTGTCTGGGTCCTAGAAGATCCCCTAAGGTGCCTTTTGGTATTAAGGTGTTCTGTGGTTAGTGTCGATGGAAAACTATCACAGTTCCCATCGCTAATGGACAATCAATTGTACATCTTTCCTCTAGAACAAAAGGAAATAATAATATTCTCATTGTTATGGAACTAACCCAGAGCCTTCACATTCACAGAATGATAATGTTAAATTTGACTATTGCAACAATGTTTAAATGTATCATTTAGCAGAGCACTAACTATATTAATAATATTGTATAAACACCATTGCTGTAGATGTTTTTTAGAATGAGAATGTTTTAGTGTTTCCCTGTTTGCTAAGATTTGTAATAATAAATATATGTTGAATTGTGTAAAATACTTTTCTGCATGTATGAAATGACTCCTTTGTTCTGTTAATTTGATAAAATATATTGATTTGTTTCAGTCAGTCCAATGATTTTTAGGTTAAAATCCATGGCACATGAAAGATTGTCATTTTCATGTACAGAGGGATTTATTTTAAATTTTGATAAGGATTTTCCAGTCTATGTTCATAAATTAAATGTGTCTTTAATTTCCATTTCTTTTAATATATTTGTCAGTTTGGGTATCATTGCTATGATGCTTTCACAAAGCAATTTGGAAAATTCTTTTAATTAAAAAAAATCTTCTTAAAGTGTTCATTCACTAGTGAACCCTTCTTTGTCTTTGTGAGAGACTTTTAGTGACCAACTCAGTTTCTTTCATAAATGTATTACTTTTAATTCTGGGTGACTTATTAGCATAAAATTGTTTTTAATATTAATTTATTATACATTTAATGTTTGTAGCTCTTATAGTAGGCCCTTTCTTTTATTGCTGGCATTTTGAGTTTTCTCTTTTTAAAAGATCAGTATTGCTAGTATTTACTAATTTCATTTATTTTTCAGAAAAAAACTTCAAAATCTAAAATGTTCATTGCTAACTTTTCTACTTTCCATTTTGAGATTACTATACTATTAATCTGATTTATGATTGTTAATCATTTCTTTCTTATGGCCTATTTTAGGATTAGTTTGTTCATTTTTTGGTCTAGTTTCTTAATCTCAAGTCATTATATTAAATCTTCCTTATCTAGGCATGGTGTTACGTGCCTATAATCTCAGCACATGGGAGACTAAGGCAGAGGAACAAAAGTTTGGAGCCAGCCTTCATTCCATAGTAAGAATTTATTTTTTTCATATCAGCATTTTTAATGGTAAAATGTCCTCTAAGTGATACTTTAGTTGTGTCTCACAAATGTGTTTTATTTTCCATACCATCTGACTTAAAATACATTCTAATTTGACTCATAGGTTATATACGTTTTTTAGTTTTTATTCAAAGGTAGAGCTTTTATAAATGTCTTCTTGGTATCTAATTTAACTGATTGCAGTTAAATTATACATTCTGTATGATTTTAATGTGTTAAACTTTTTTGGAATTTTATATAAGCACATATAGTTTATTTTTGAGACGGGTTCACAGGCACCCAAGAGAATACCTGAAATTTTTTGCTTTGCATTTGATTAATGTCAGTTGTCAAATTAGTTGAGGCACACACTCTTGCCACTAGGCCATATTCCCAGCAGGTCAAATTAGTTGATTGAGTTCATTTCTTCTATATTCTTGCAGGTCAAACCCCCCCCATCAGCTTTATCATTGAAAGAGGAATGTTAACATTTTGAACTATGATTACACATTTGTCTCTTTTTTTTCAGTTCTGTCAAATTTGTTTCCTACATTTTAATACTGTACTATGGTGTACATAATAATTTAGGATTTTTAAGTCTAGTTAATGAACTGACCCTTAATCTTTATGGAATGTTCCCTCTGTATATCTGGCCATGCTCCTTGTGATGTTTTTCTCCCCTCTGCTTGATACGAAGGTCAAGGCAGTTGATTTTCCTTCTGGCCTCCTGAATATGAGTGTGCAGAATGGTTCACCTGCAAATTAATAATGTGGTTGTTTGGGGTTCTAGTCCTATGCATAGTACATGCCTTTTTTTTTAAATGAAAATAGTTGAAACAATAAGTGAATCTGGGAGGGAAGATCAGAACTCAATTGAAGACATAATGTTGGATGTTCTTTACTTTTAAATTTAATTTTATTGTACAGGTGATATACAGAAAAGTTACAGTTGCATAAGTAAGGCAATAAGGACATTTGTTTTTGAACAACATTACCTCCTCCCTCATTTTTTCCCATTCCTTTGACTTCTCACCCTACAAGTTGTAAAGTTCATTTCCAACACAGTTTCAAGTGAGTGTCACTGATGCTAATATTAGATATTCTTAAGGACCAGGTAAGTATAAATGGAGATAATTTTCCTAGCCTTTACTAAATAACAAACATAATCCCAAATATCCCCTAGGTACAAACAGATTGAATTCTTGAACCAGACCAAGGGGTGAATAATCATTATTGTTCTCTTTTGTGAATGAGAAACTGAGACAGGGAGGCTGAACTACTCACAAAGTTTATAGGGAGGCAAAATGTGGGTATCAGGTGATGTGTTGAGCTCATTCTGAATCTGCATGCACATCTAGTCAATACTTACTCATATCCTTTACTATCTTCTCACGGTCTTCAGAGTAAGCATTGAAATATATTACCTGCCCTGTAAAACAAGATCTAGTCCCTGCTTGCTTTCACAGTCTCATTTTGAAATACATTCTCAACCTGATTTGCCTCCTTCGTGGAGTAATTTCTAAGATTTCAAATGGAATATGGGTTCTCTTCCAGGAACATGGCTAAAGTCATGTGTATTTATAAGGAAAACAAGTGGCCAAAGCTGTAAAATGGCTCCACCCTTTTTCAAGTTCCATATAATTTTTCTTTGACCCATGGGAAGGGGGCACAGGGAATGCTATTTAAACAAAAGTTGATTTAAAGTATAAAATGGAACCCAGAGAATCCCCTATGACCCTGAGTATTTCCTTGATGATGCCTCAGATTTTTCTGGATATAAAAACAACTGCCCCTTTGTTGGGTATCAGCTTGGCATTGAGGGAGAGAGGGCTGCCTCTCCTCCTGCCCTGGGGCTGTATGACTGTTAGCCATTCCTACCCCCTTCCGGGTCTGGAATGGGAAGAGGTAGCCAAACCAGCCCCGCCCTCTGTCTGTGAGTACGTGTGCCACAATGGTGCCAGCCAAGCTCAGGGGGAATGGGGTCCTATGGGACGTGACATTAACCTTGGAGGTGGTCCTAGGGTGTCGCTCTTGGATGGATAGTTTATTAGCCAATCACTAATGCCTAGCTAGACGCTCCAAGTCCTTCCCCTTCCCACCATCATTACTGCTATAAATGTATTTGCCCTTCCCTTTATTAAAGGGAATTCCAAGGAGTTTTCCCTGAGAAGCCCTCGCATCCTGCGTCCTTTGTTCTTAGGGAGTGAAGGGGGGAGGGGCATCTTAGTGTTCACACATGGGTCCAAGGCTTTCATGTGGCCCTTGCTCAGCCCTTGCTACCTGCTGGTCAGGCAGCTCATGCATGAGGGTGAAAGGGGCCACATGGGAGATAAAAGGCCTGACACCCCTTTTGAAATGCAGATATCACTTAGGGTTGGTAGAGGGGACATTGCTAAATAAGGGAGCATGAGGAACTTCTTGGCATATCCACTTTCTTGTTTGTTTCAACTTTGCATGGGTTAGAAAATCATATTCTACCCACACTGACAACAAAAGGTCCCATGAGGGTGCTGGCCAGATCTGACCTCCATATTGTGGTCCCCTCCCTTGGGAGGACCCCATTACATTTGGTGCATGTGCCAGGAAGAGTCCTTAACCACATTTTTTGGGGAAGATGGAAGATGCCTAGGTGAAGAAAAGAAATCTCCGGCGCTGTAGTTCAAAGGTCTTCATGTGTTGTGCCAGTCACGAAACCAACACCAAGAAGACCACCGAGACTCAGACATTCTGAAATGCAAAAGCAAGGCAAGGCTTTATTTAAGCAAGCTGCAACTCGGGCCTCACCCTACCCACTGACACAGCGGAGGTTAGGAGGAAGCCCGGAGCTATGATTACACAGGGCTTATAAAGGCAAAAAACAAAGTTACAGCAATCAGGTGTTTAAGCAATCAAGATTACGGGTACAAATCTGATTGGCTCAGGGCTCGAGGCATTCTGGGGGCAGTTAGAGTTAACCATTTCCAGCAGTTAGAGTTCTGGGCCCTAATGGGCTTGTCCTGGGTCTGCTTACAGGGCCTGCTTATCTCAGGTTCACATGGTAAAGTGGGGTTCGCGTGGTAAAGTGGGGTCTGACTTCAAAGTCTGGCACTTCACATGAAGTAACTGGGACTGAAGGAAAAACAAAAGGCTCTTTTAAAACAGGTAATAAACAGTACAAGAAATGTATCCAACGCCTAACGTATGAAACTGTAACCTTTCTGTACATCAGTTTGATAAAAATTAAAAAATTAAAAAAAGAAATTAAAAAAGAAAAATTAAAAAAGAAAGGCAGCCCAGAGGCAAAGAGCGGTACCTGGTTTCAGAATGCCTATAACTTCAGAGTTTTTCCAATGCTGATAAAAGCCAATGTGTAAGTGTTAGAGCAGAGGTTAGTAAAAGGCTTTGGAAATCAAGAATGCATTTCTAGATAAGAAATTTGGAAGTGAAGTTGTCCTAAATGATTGTTCCAAAGTGAGAAAAGGAAAATTATGGCTACCAAAATGAGTGTTTAATTACCATTCCAGTTTGTTTATAGGTTTTTTGTAACAGTTTCCAGCAGGCCCACAGAGAAGGACAGATGATTTCTACAAGTTTGTCAGATGTAATGTTGGCCCTTAATAAGTTCCAGGCAGCCCAGCAGGAGGTGTGACATTCTATTGGAGCCACTGGGAGCCATTGCTGCCTGCTGCCACCACGTCCTCTGTGCATCCCATTTGGTTTGAGATCAAGGATAGCCTAACTGTCATCCGGAAGAATCTATATCTTTATCCTGAGCATCCCTACTGTAGTAAAAGCAGATGGGACTCCATCACATGCCCCTGATTCCTGCTGGAAGGCCACTTTGGATCTGCTGAAACTAAGATTTTGGGGGGACATTCTTCCTGTGGTAGCCTTCCCACTCCTCTGAGTTGTCTGGAGTTGACTAGCTCTATTAAGAAAATTGGAAAGCATGCATGGCAGGCTAGAGAGTCACTCCCAGGTGATGCCTGGGGTGGGAGGTGTGTCCAAGTGTATCAGAGTGTGTCCACATGGATTAGGGTGTGACCTCAGAGAAAGGAGGGAGGTAACTGCCGCCAGGTGTACCAGTTACCTAGGTAACTGGATGGAGATTTAAACAGGTGAGAATACCTGCAGCTGTCCTTGGGGTGGACCTCACAGATAACCTGTTTTCTTTCTGAGTACAAGCTTAAGAGCAGCAGTCCCTTTGGACTGGCTCTTGTCTCATCCTAGCTCTCCCCAGCAGCCTGTGGGTGGAGTCACTACAGAAATTACCAGGAGAAAGAAACAGCTGAAGCAAAGTAGCCTGTTGTGCAAAGGACTGGAACTATGCTGTCTTCTTCCCAGTAGTTGGGAAAATGTTTACAATTAAAAAGAGTTAAAGAATTTTGGCCTGCATCATACTTTTTATGTTTGATTTCTTTGGAGCTTGGCTCATGATTAAACTATCCCCTGAGCTGTGCACAAAGCACTATTTTCCTCCTTTGATGTCAATTCAAAAGTACCTGACAGTAGGTAACCTGGAGCCCAATGGAGTGGAGTGGATTTCCTTACATTGGAAAGAGCAGAGACATAGCCCCTCTGCAGTGGTTTTTCTTGATGTCCTGATGTAAATATTGCTTGAGCCTGGACCCAGAGGCGGCCCAGTCCCTGTTCCAGAAGGCGCCTGTGGTAAGGGCAGCCAGTATAAAAATTGGCAAGCCTCTCTGTCACTCCTCCTTCTTCTCGAACAGCCACACAATCTTTTTCTCATGTGAAATGAGAGAAGAATAAAGTGTGACTTCAGCAGGCCCCACAGGCAGTTGCATTTGAAACTATAACCTTGATTCCATACTTAAAATTGTGAAGAGAAGCATTTGAGATCTCCTGCCCCAAGTTCTGAGGCAGACTCTGTTGCTGACCCTCAAAGAAAGATTAGAGTACAACTGGGCCTTCTCTGACCTCAGGATCATCTTCTGAAAAATAAAGTGCTTGTGCTTACTTTAGAGGAATAAACTATTTTTAATGCAAAAGACTAAATAGTCAATACTTTGAGCTTGCAGTTATTCATTTCTGCTGTATTGCAAAAGCAAATTCATGACAAGGAAGTAAGTGAAAGGACATTGATTAAGTTTCATGGACACAAATTTGAATTTTGTTCAGTTTTCCTGTGTCATAAAATATGATTCTTCTAATATTTCTCAACCATCCAAGAACCATTTCCTTGACACAGACCATAGGGAAACAAGCAATTTGCTAGTACCCCATAGACTTGAGTTTGTTGACCTTTGAACTAGTTGAATATCAAGAGTTTTTCCAGAGTTCTATTCGGCTTTGATGTGGAAGTCTTTTAAAAGTATTTTTCTGGCTGGGTACTGATGGCTCATGCCTATTATCTTAGCTACTCAGGAGGCTGAGATCTGAGAATCATAGTTCAAAGCCAGACTGAGCAAGAAAGTCCAGTCCATGAGACTCTTATTTCCAATTAACCAGTAAAAACCCAGAAGTGGAGCTATGGCTCAAGTGGTAGAGCACTAACCTTGAGCACAAAAGCTCAGGGACAGTGCTCAGGCCCTGAGCTCAAGCTTCAGGACCATCATCTCTCTCTCTCTCATATATATACAATATGTTATACATAAATAATATATTAAATATATATTTCTATCCAATGAACATTATTCAGAAGGGTCTATTTGTTTCTTTTAGATGGACTTACAATAAGAAAATATAATATTTTTTTGAGGCAAGGTTTCACTATTATAAAGCTCAGAGTTGTCTGTCCTAGCCTCCTATGGACTAAAATTAGAAACACACTGCCAACCCTCCTGGCTAAAGATCTTTGTTTTACCTTTATTTCTTTTTTGATACTTGCTCTTTCTTTTTGTATATACAAGTGTCTGATTTGTGCAATCTTCCTTTGCCTGAAGAATTCTTTTGGCATTTTTTTACCCCCATGACAAATCTGCTAGTGATGAACTTCCTTGTTTTTAGCAAAATCTTCTGAGAATGTCTATTTGTTGCCATTTTTGAGTGAGAATTTCACTAGATGTGGAATTCTCAGCAAAGTGTTTTCCTTTTCTTTCAACGTTTTTAGTATTTCAAGCTGCACTTTTGCTTGTGTGGTGTTTGATGGGAAAGCCTTCAATTCCTATCCTCGTTATCTAGGTAAGGACCTGGTTTCCTTCAGAATTTCTCTCTCTCTCTCTCTCTCTCTCTCTCTGTGTGTGTGTGTGTGTGTGTGTGTGTGTGTGTGTTTTCAATTTGAATACAATGTGCCTGTGTTATTTTTCCTTTTTTTTTCCACTTAATCTGATCAGTGTTTCTTAATTTTGCTGGACTTCTGCTGTATATGTTCTCTTCATATGTTTTGAAGCTTGAAAAGTTCCCAATCATTATTGATTCAAGTATTTTTCCCTCCTTTCTCTTTCATCTCTGGAACCCTGATTATACTTGTATTAAAATCTTTTTATATTCTTCCACATTTTTTAAACATTCTGTTTTGTTTCCCCTTCTCTCTCTCTCTCTCTCTCTCTCTCTCTCACACACACACACACACACACACACACACATATACACACATCTGGGGATTTTCTTTTGACCTTGAAGCTCCCTGATTATTTTTTTTTTGACAATTTAGAGTGTGCAGAGCAGGCCAAGGGGAGTAGGCCTTATGTGTTACAATGATTTTGAGTTTTAGCATTTCCTTTGTAAAGGAGCTATTGTGTTTTGCTTTGTTTTGTTTTTTAAAATTTAGTGTCTCTGCTTTATTGCCACTTAGCTTTTTTAATTAAAATCTTTAACATTTTAAATAGAGTTCTTTAAAAATATTCTGTCTCTTCGGCTGGGGATATGACCTAGTGGCGAGAGAGCTTGCCTCATATAAATGAGGCCCTGGGTTTGATTCCCCAGCACCACATATACAGAAAACGGCCAGAAGTGGCGCTGTGGATCAAGTGGCAGAGTGCTAGCCTTGAGCAAAAAGGAAGCCAGGGAGAGTTCTCAGGCCCTGAGTCCAAGGCCCTGGACTGGCCAAAAAATAAATAAATAAATAAATAAAAATTAAAATTATTCTGTCTCTTAATGACATAGGTAACTCTAATATCTGTGGCATATCTCAGTCTCAGCTTGATAAATGCTGATCTCAGAATGTGTATTTCCTGCCTGTTGTTTTCCATTCAAAGCCATTCATTATGTCCTGTGAAGTAGAAATTGGGGCAAATAGGCCTTTAGTAAGAGACTTTAGTCTGGTGAGGAGTTGGGCTGTGTTGAGTATTCTCTGGTGCTGCCTGCACAGGTCAAAGATTTTGAATTCTGCTAGTGTGTTTGTGTTTGGTCTCTGATTTTAGGTTTTCCTAAGTAGTCTTCCTTAAGGAGTTTGGTATTGGAGACCTTTTAGCTGTAATCTCCTGTTGGTGTGGTTATAGGGTCTAAGTGAGTAGGAATTTCCTGTAGCCATCTTTAAAAGCAAAGACGCAATCCTTTCCTTTTAGTAATGCAGCACCACTTTCCTGTATAAGATAACAGAAAAATCAAGAACATGGCAGCATAGCTGAGGCTGTCTGAAAATGAGGGATGAAGGATTCGCTCTTTCCAGGCTTCCATTGCTTCAATCAGTTCCAAAATAAGCCACCAGCAAATACTAGGTACTAAGTAAGAAGAAAGTGATATTGCCAGTGCAGAAAGGACGAAAGGAAGGTTGGCTGGAAAATATTTTCTGCTTGATGGGTAGTGTTGACTATTGATTCAAAGTTTGTCATCATGAACTTGAAATGCTGCTAGTCAGGATGGTTGCAGGACTACCTCTCTACTCTGGAGTGTTCATCTGCTTGGATGTGAACTTGGAGTTGGTGTGTGTTTGGGTTCCATCAGTGATAGAACTCTGCCAGAACAGCAAGACATGGGAAGGATTTGTGGGAGCAGAAGATCTTTGAAAAGGAGAGATTATGCCAGTGTGACTTTACAGTGGAACCATGGAGGGAAGTAAGTGAAGGTGGTGGGAGAGGTGGCCACAGGTAGTAAAGGTGATGGGAGAGGTGGCCACAGGTAGTAAAGGCGATTGGAGAGGTGGCCACAGGTTGTAGGGTCCATGGGTTGAATGTCTCACTGAGTTTGCAATGAATGCAAGTAAGCTGGAAAGCTAGTAGGTGGGCATGGCGGCGAGGGGGGGTGGGGTTGTGATGGAATTCAAGGTGAGAGAGTCAGATGACAGCTGAGGGGGAAATTGGTTCAGGCAGGGAAATCAAAGACCTGAGAAGCAACTTTTCCCATAAGTCTTTGACTCCGATGTTGAAGTCATAGAGACTAACGAAGGAGTTAGGGATGAAGAAGGAAACCTGAGAGCTGCTGTCTACTGGCAATGAAACCACTTCAGTAGGAGGGAGGGGGCCCACCACAGTGAGGGTAGGTGGAAAGATGATCTGTCACTAGAGCAGAGATTTGTGTAGGAAGAAGCGAGGGAGCAATGGAGATCTGAGAGAATGTCTGCCTCATTTCCTGGTCTGGAAAGAAAGAAAGTTTGGATTTGAGGACCAGGGGGCTAGACTGTCTTAAAGGAGCATAGATTTCTACTGAAGTAGCAGGAGGTCTTGCTGAGATTGGAGGTAGAAGAACACAGCAGGCATGGTTATTTTGTCTACAGGAGAAGGACTCAAAGGTGGAGAGTGCAGGGAATTGGCCACGGGCTGTGAGTGTGGATTTTGTGAATTCCGGTAAGAGGGTTCCTAGGTGAACCAGGACTTCCTGCAGCTATTATAGTGACTGAGAGTGCACAGCTTCCCGGGTCAAACAGGGGACCTGCTATATGGTGAACTTTCTGCTTCTCTCTCCTGCCTTAGTTTATAGGATCATTGTTTAACATAAAAGACATACACCAATTTTCTGTATACATAGCTTTGGGAGGCTAATTTGGTTAGGCTTTCAGGTAGCTGTGACAACCTGGGGTTGAATTTCTTTATGTGTTGCAAAGCATGTTGGTATGGAGAAGTCAACTTGGCTGATAAAAGTAGAATGAAGGAAACTCAGAATAGCTGAGACTCTACTATGCTCTGTGCCAAATACATTGTGTGAGCCATTTTGTAGAAATCAAGACTGACATGTTGGAAAGACTATAAGCTGGGATTTTTAGTTCCTTACCTACTTTGGGTACGTGCCATGTGTTCTCCAGCATTAATTTTCTCATCTGTAGGGTAGAAATATGATCAACCACCTGCTGTGGCTGATTCCGAAGCTGCCCAGGTGACTGTGATGAGCAGATAAAGCTGAGATCCACTTCCATGAGGTGAATAGTAGTATTTGTTCCATTTCGTTGATATAGCAAATGAAAACTACATGGGATGCTTATGATTATGTGGCATTTAGATGGCATCACCAGGATGGGGAGCTAGTCTCTGACTGGAAGACCCTTGCTTTACGCGTTTTGTTGAGTTGCTGGTTTAATACAGGGGAGCAAAGGGAGCCCGTCCTGGCCTGTTGGCCCACCACTTGACACATGGATGAGATGGAGGGATCACGTGAGTGTAATCGAGGTCAGTGGTTTCCAAACCTGGCTATGTTTCCAGTTCACTGGAGAAGCATTTAGAGTCCCATCTCCAGGGATGGCCTGAGGCCAACTAGATCAGAATTTCTGGAGCATAGGAATCCAGAGTTTGTGTCTTGAGGTTTGTTCCCTAAGTGAGTCTGAGGCTGCTCATCAGACCAAGTCTTCATATCTGCTTCTGAGAACCATTAGCTTTTATCTTGAAGTCTTGATACACAACAGTGAGACCCTGGGTGCCTACCCGTGGCCCCCAAAGGGGTCTTTGGGAGTTGAGTGCTTTGCAATCTTTGGTGAAGTACCTGAAGCAGACAGTCACTCAGTCTGTCACTGAGCATTTGAACTTTGAGGAGGTAGGAAATGTCAAGCAGGCAGGCTCTACTGTAACAGAAAGTTATTTGTTCTTTAGAGCTGTTGTTTTTCCTTCTTTCCCCTTGAGGCTCCTGCCCACTCAGATTACAACAAAATAAATAAGCTTGTACTACTGAACTAGCACACATACTGTAATTTTTTTCCCTGACTGTGTGACATCACTGATGTAAAAAATAAAATCCATTGGTTTTCATGGGCTGAGGCAAACAATGGAAATTTGATGTAATATAGAGGAGAGAAACATTACATCAATAGAAATGCTTGTTTGGCAGCATAAATATGCATCCGGAGTATGCTACAGTCTGGGTTTGATTTCCTCTCCTGGATGACATTTCCCTGAATGGGGTTTTGAGGGCTGGGCACTGGGGGGTGGCAGGCTGATGTTTAGGGCATTTAGCAGTGTGTGATGATGATTCTGGTGACAGTGGGGTATAGTTGTAGTTGTCTTCTCAGCTCTGCATCAGAATGTCCTGAGGAGGTCATTGCATCACCCTAGTGTGGTCTCAACCATCTGGAGTGGAGAGACCTGAGGATGGTGGATGGGCTTCTCCCAGATTCTGACTCAGGTGGCCTGGGCATCCCACTCCCTCTAGTCAGTTACCCATGTTATGTGGCATTTACATAGCCTCCACCCCTTCTTTGGAAGTAGCTGGGCCACGTGCTCCCCACCTACCAGCTGAACAGTTGTAAATTGGAGGTCAGGGAGTCAACCAAAGGCTGCACTGAGATCTGGGTCTGACTTCTAAGCCTTTTCCTTCTACATAGGTCATGTATGGCTCCTTCCTGCTCTGCCCAGTGCTTTTTGCTTCCTGACCCTAGGCTTTGCTTACTCCAGAGGGCTGGTGCTATAAAGAAGACAGAAGGCATTTGTTGTAACTGCAAGTTACTAAATGCAATATTAAGTTTGGAGGCAATTTCAGGCCCGATCCTGACTTTGAAAAGCCTGGCTAATCCACTTGTGTCACAAACACACACTTCTGCTGTCCACCCTCCTCATGTATCCCCTTTTACTCAAGTGGCTTGTGAACTGCAGACGAGGGGTTGCAGACCTGTGGGTCTGGCCCGTGGCAGCCAGCCCCAGGACGTGTCCACATGGGGTTCTGTGCATGGGTCATGTCTTTTGGGAAGTTTTCACGATGTGTTATCCATTTAAGAGTTCCAACGGTATAAGCTACATTTTAGCGGAATATTACTTTGGGTGCCTGCTCTAGACCAGGCCTTGGTTTTGGTGCCTGGGAAAGAGAGGAGAACCCCATCACTAAGTGTCTGCCCGTGCAGAATTGACTTTCTGGTGGAGAGATTTCCTAATAAAGTCCTTGATGTGGACCTCTGTCATCCAATCTCTCTCTCCTTGGCTTGGATCTTCTTCGTCTTCTCACTCTTGATGCCCAGCATAGGTGTGTGTTGTGTGTGTGTGTGTGTGTGTGTGTGTGTGTGTTTGCTGTTGTTGTCACTTAGGCTGATGTGGCAAACCCTACTTCCCTAGGTCCCAGTTGTCTTTCTATTGCAATCTCAGTTGTTACTTCGTCCTGCTCTGGATAAGTTAGAATCAAGTAGCCACACATTACCCTTGGTTTGGGTCATGTTTGCCACCCATTCTGGACTCTGGATCTTTAACTAAGAGCCCAGGTCTGCTTTGTGTGTATATCCCCAGGCCCAGTAGAGCGCCTTGGAAAAAGATGCATTCCACATACTTGCACTTAGAGTACAGAGCGCCTTGGGGAAAGGACGTAGGGTATACTTGCACTTAAAGTACTAATCCCTGGAACATGGTGGTATCTTATGGGAATTGCTTTATGGGAAGAAATGATGCTGGGTTGGAAAGAGGATGCTCCACTCCTGCAATTTAGTCATCCTTGGTGAAAAACAACATGAATACTTCTGAATAGAGGTGCTGGGCTAGCATGGAAGTAGCAAGGATGAAAGAAAGGTGCCATGGCACATTCTAGAAAGAGTCTTTGAAGGGAGGAGACAATTATTTTATACCAGTGGTTCTGACAGGTAGTCACAGAGCAAGGGGAACATGGCCCTCCCTATTCATGGGGCTTTCTACTACGCTGGGACTGTGGATTGTGACAGGAAAGAGAACAAAGATGAAGAGGTGAGGTAAAGCACCGATCACACAGCTCATGCAGCACACAGTGGTTCAGGTGCAGGCTCGCCTGCTGACAGAGGCTGGCTGCAGCCTCCAAGCTATAAATACTGTGTCCACCTGTCTTCTTTCAATAGTGAAATGATGGTCATAGCACACTTTTTATTTTCCCTCTTTCGTCACTTGGAATCCTTACAGGAAAATAATATCATCAACATGCGTTCATTCTATAGAAGTGCAGGCATGTGTTTTTACAAAGGTTTTAATAAAAGTTCTTAGACTATTTATTATGGGTATTTACATGTAGCATACACATTTATAAAATGAACAAGGTTCTGTTATCTACCATTAAGCTTAAAACACTTCTATTTATTTCTACTGGGCTTCGTTTAAAAGAAATATTTTGGTACATGCCAGTGATCCCAGTACTTGGGAGACTGAGGCAGGAGAATTACAAGTTAGAGGTGAGCTTGGGATACAAAGGAGACTTTGTCTCAAAAAAAGTTAAGTAAAATAAAAAAGAGAAATAAATATTGTATATCATACTATTATTATTGTTGTTATTATTATTATTGCCAACATTAGACCTGAACTCGGGCTCTGGGTGCTGTCTCTTAACTTTTTCACTCATGGTTGGAGCTCTGCTGCTTGAGCCACGGCTCTACATCTGGCTTTTGCTGGTTAGTTGAAGATAATAGTCTCACAGAGTTTACTGCCTGGTCTGGCTTTGAACCATGATCCTCAGATCTCAGCCTTCTGAGTAGCTAGGATTAAAGGTGTAAGCCACTGGAGCTTGTCAGTGCAAGATATTGTAATGACAGAACATCTGGTTATTCAATTTCGAGAGCTCCTGTATTACAGCCAGTGGGTTTAATTATATAGTGCTCACCCATAGAAGTGTCATGTGAAGTTCTCCCTAACATTTGTTGACTTATGGAATAGAAGGTAGCTATATTACTATATTGGAAAGGATTCTTTTTAGACACAGAAAAATTAAACGGCTTGTGTGGGTTTCCCAACCAGTTGATAGAGGAACCAAAAATAGAAATTTGTCTAGTGAATACAAACTCACCAGGATTCCTAACTAGAGCTCTGGGTTCTCCCTTAGCAACCTCCAGCTTAGGCTGTAGGACAAGCTGGTCATGCTAACCAGAAAGGCTTCTGTGGGTGGGAGGGTCAGGTGGAGGTGGAGGGAGGGCTGAGATGGTCGCTTCTAGGTCATTTTCAGCCTGCCTCCATAGCAGTGGATTTAGGCAGTGGAAGAGAGTATGTTTAGTAGAGTGAAAGTGTGTGCTTGAAAATAAACAAGGGAGACTCCAAAGGGCTCTGCTTCATAGATAAACCAGTGCATGCGCAAAGGGACTCTTGGCTTTGTTCTTCCTGCTGTTGGGTTCTGGGATAGGGAAGTGAGTGGTCCTTAGAAATTGAAAAAGTTGTTCATTGAAACAATAGCCAGTGTTTCTCTGTTTTAATCTATTCATGGGCATACTGATGTAACCAAGTACGGGTAATAGAATGGTTCTCTTGATCTCTACCTTTAACCCAACTTGAAATGCTCTCTAATTCATATATGCTAAGAAAAGCAGCAACATAACCCCAATGCAGTATTTTGGGGAACTGCATTCTCTCTCTCTCTCTCTCTCTCTCTGTCTGTCTCTCTCCCTCCCTCCCTCCCTCCCTCCCTCCCGCCTTCCCTCCCTCCCTCCCTTCCTCCCTCCCTCCCTTCCTTTCTTCTTCCTTCCTTCCTTCCTTCGTTTCTAACATGCTGGTCCTGGGGCTTAAACTCGAGGCCTGGACGCTATTCCTGAGCTTTTTTACTCCAGGCTAGTCCTCTACTATTTGAGCCATAGCTCCACTTTTGGCTATTTGGTATTAATTGGAGATAATCACCATAGCTATGTGCATCTAACAGTAAAAAATAATATTCAGCAAAATAAACTCCAGGAAATGGACGCAAGAGGGTTTTGTTTTCCTTTGTTGTTAATTTTGTTTTCATGTTCTTTTGTCTTGTTTGTTCATCTGAATTTGAGAGGAAATGGGGATGCATAGAAATGGAGGGATAAAGGGTGAACAAAGGCAGCAATAATACTATTAGACACTATGTTGAAAATGAACTATACAACTAGTGGGTGGGGACAGGGACAGGAGGGAAAACTGGGAGAGAATGAAGGAAGGTGTGACATTGTTCAAAAAGAAATGTACACTTTATCTGACTTACATAATTGTAGCTCCTCTGTATGTCACCTTTACAATAACAATAAATCAATTTTTTTTAAAAAGCATCTCACATACTTTCCTGCTCAGGCTGACTTCAAACCATGATCCTCAGATTTCAGCCTCCTGACGAGCTAGAATTATGGGCATGAGCCACCTGCATTCTTCTGGACATTGCATTCTAAGCATAACTTTGCAAATCCTTGTATCTCCCCCATTTCTATTCAAACTTGTTTCAGTGGACTGACCGTGGGTACAGCTTTTTGTAATTGAATGTTGTCTGTTTCTTCTTTTAAATGGAATGGCCTTTTTTGTCTAAGTACTTAATGTTATTTATGAAGGTTTCCTTGATGAAAAGCCTATGAAATTTGTGCAGCTAACTCAGAAAGGCTGTTAGATTAGTGATAACATTTGTAAAAGACTTTCATGGCTTTCTAGTGTACTTTCTTGCTCAGCTCAACTGTTTGACCCTTACCTGGCGGGTTCTCTGTGGATCATGGGATGGAATAAAGAAGAGCAGGGTTCTTTGGCATGGTTCTGAGCATGCCTTCCCTAGGCTTCATTTTAAAGGGAAATTAGCCAAGAAAACCCACTGGGCTATTTAACTTTTCAAGGTCACACAGCAAGTACTGTGGACACTCCCAAGAACTGAACTTGCTTCATTACTCAGAAATTCCACACACTTGAAATTTTCTTACTGTTATTCTGCCAATTTTTTTTAAAAGGCCAGATTAATTATTCTCAATGTTCTTAACTGAGCTGAAATACACTTAACATCAAATTAACCATCTTCAATGGCCTTTAGTACATCCTTAGTATCCTAAAATACTCTCATCTATTTAGTTTCAAAATCTTTTCGTCTTCCCCAAGGGAGACCCCATTATCCATTAAGGCCACCCGACCCATCCTCTGTGCTCCTTAGTGCCTGCGAATTTACCTGTTCTGGATTTTGACAGAAATGGACTCACAATATACAGCTTTTTCATCTGCTTTCTTAAACATAGTGTAATACTTGTATGCAGTCTTGTGTCAGAAGGTTTTTTTTCTGTTTATTTTTTATGATTTTATTTTTAGCTCTGAGACTGGGACTCAAACTTGGTACCTGACACATTCACTCATTGGCTAGTGCTCTACAACTGAGCTACACCTCCTACCTTGAAGTTTATTTCTTTGTATGGTGGACTAACAGTCCATTGTCTGGATAGACACATTTGGCTTATCCATTCATTAATCTGTAGACCTCTAGGTTGGCCTCCCTTTGGGCAATGGTGTAAACATTTGAATGCATCTATTTGAATGTTTATTTTCAGTTTTTCGGCATATATACATTGCTAATAGAAATGTTAGAACATGTGGTGATTCAGTGTTTACCTTTTTGAGGAACCCTTGGACTGTGTTGTTGTGATTTTACCACTTTATATCCTACCAATAATGTACAAAGGATCTCCTTTCCCCATGTCCTTGCCAATTCTTGGTGTTTGAATGTTTTTTCTCACTGCAATCATTTTCATGGATATACAGTATTATTTTTTTACATTCCATACTGAAATACTTGCATTTTAATTCATAGTGTTTTAATCAGAAAATGAATGTTGCTGAGACAAAATCAACACCCAAATGATGCCAATATCTGTCTTGAGGGGATTAAGATTGGCATAGACTCACTCCTAGGGTACAAAGAAGGGTTGTGTTGCTTTGGGATTAGGAGAATATATGCGAATGGTGGAACCAGTTATCTCCTGAGTTTCCTTTTTTGAAGTACTACCATTTGAACTCACACTTACTAGCTAGATGCTCTACCAGTCAATTTATAGTAACATATATGTAATTATATTCTGTTTTATTCTTATGGTATCAATCAGGAGATCCTTAGTTTTTGCTGGGCATGGTGGTACTAGCCAACAATCCCAGCTACGTGGGAGCCTTCGGTAGGAGAATTGAGGACTGAGCCATTTGGGGCAAAAACAAGGAACTACCTGACAAAGCGCTAAAGCAAAAAGGACTGGAGTTGTAGATCAATACTGAAGGTCCTGCCTAGCAAGTACTTAGCCTTGTATGGCCCAAACAAACAACCCAGAAGGGGCTTAGATCTTTGTATTTCAAAGCTACATAAAAATACAATGCCTTTGAGACTTGATGATCTATGATGTACATGCCTTTCTTTTTCAGAGTGAAGGAGGTGCTCAGGATGGCTCAGGGATCTGGGGATCAAAGAGCGGTGGGGATCGCTGATCCAGAAGATAGTTCTCCCAACATGATTGTCTACTGCAAGGTAAGAGTTCTCCTCAGATGCTGGATGCGCCCGTGGGGTGATGTGCTCCGAGTCAGGCTAACTGATGCAGGACACCAGGCCCAGACATGTTTTCTCTTACACCTCCTAGATCAACACATTTTCTCGTATCATCTGGTTGGCTGATTATAAAATCCAAAGAACTTAAGCTTTCTTATACTAGAAAACTTGGTACTGAGAGCGTGAAACATTTTATGCCATTAAGTTCTATGTAAACCCGCAGCTTCCCTGAGCAGTGCAGTGGGGACTCCTTCTCCTTCAGTGTAACGACTTTCACACCACAGTGCAAGGAAAGGTCCATTGATTCAGCAGATGCGCAAGATACAGTCTAGAAGCTGGAGGAGAGACAGAGGCACCTCTGTATGCCATGCTTGTAGTTGGTTAGGTGGTAGAAGATGCTCAAACAGAGCTGCAATGAGCTTGAGTGTTGATTTCCAAACAGAGGCAGCACATAGCTTGAGAAGGAGAAGTGAAGTCTCTGGGTTCAGAAGTCTTGGTGACTTGGGCAGCAGTGGCCTTGAACTTGGTTTGGAAAGATGTATACAAAGAACAGAGGGAAAGACAGTGCCAAGTGATGAAATCAATCCCGCAAGAGCACCAAGCGAGGGATGCATGGGGAACAGCCCCCAGAGTCTGTTGGCAGGGGCACACAATGAGTTATGTGAAATTATTACTAGAGGCGAGACTATGGGAGGAGAAACTACATGGAGCCAGATGTTGAGAGTTTTGAATCATAGGCATTTTCTTCATGAAAGACTTGTGTGTTAAGGCTTACAAAATCAGTACCTATTTGAGACTAGGAGACTTGGCTCAGAGTGCCAAATGGGTTGGTATAATGATGGGACAGAACTACTAGGAGGGCATTGCTGCATCTGTAAAGTGGGGGAGGGGGCACTTGCTAAAGCAGTGCCCTTCAGGATGGAGAGGGACTCATGAGAGGAAGTGATAGGTCTGAATTAATAACGACTTGAAAGCTGAATTATTATGGAATTAGGAGGCAAGTTGGGGGCCAAAAGATAACTGGAGTTTGACCTTGGGTGAAAAAAGATGTTATCATTGTAACTCAGATAGGATCATGTTGAAGAAGAATGTTTTAAAGGAAGGAAACAGAAACAGGGCACATGAATTTATTTTTGCACATATGGATATTGAGGTAGTAATTACATTGCATACTCATGAAAATTAACCTAATGATGTTACCTATTAATAAGGAATGGGGTTAATGTTTGTTCATTTCACTAAGTATTTGACTACTCTGCTGGTTTGGTACATTCTGCAACCCTGGGTTCAGTGTATATTAAGTACAACGATGATATCCCACTGCATTTTTGTAAATAATCAATGTGTGTTTTTTTTCTTTTCTTTGTAAATGTAGAATTCTTATGTTATTCTTGGTTTGTGTCTAAGACTCTGTTATTTTTTACTTTGCAAAAGAATGATGAGCTAGCCTATTACTAAGAGATGCTTATTAAATTGTAGCAAAGAAGCAATAGATTTAACAGGGCTAATAATTGGCGAATCATATAGAATAATAGAAAACACTTATTCATCACGGTTTCATCCCGCACTGGAAGACCCTGTGGTAGTCTAGCAGAATGTGAGATTTGGATGTGGACCTAGGTTAAGATTTCAACTACAGGTCAGGCATAATTGAAGCTATTCAGTGAGCAAAGTTCAGGAGGATTGAGCTCAGGCAAAAAGTTAGTGAGATCCATTTACAATAAACAGGCTAGGCATGGTGGCTCATTACCCAGCTATGAGAAAGGCAAGGATAGGAGGATCCCATTCCAAGAGTAGCCCAGGTGAAGACATGAGGGCCTGTCTGTGAAAGAACTAAAAGCAAAGGGGAACTGGTTCAGGCATGTAATCCTAGCCGTTCAGGAGGCTGAGATCTGCAGGGAAGCAGTTTGAAGCCAGCCTGGGCTGAAAAGTTTGAAAGACTCAATTTCCAAAACAGCAAATAAACAAGGCTGGAGGCATGGTTCAACTGGTTGAGGACCAGCTAAGCAAGCAAAGAAGCTGAACAGGTCTCTGAATCCAAACCTCTCCACCTCAGAAAAATTGCAACTCTACCATGTGCTGTCAATATGACTTTGCACTAATTAACTTGGATAAATGTCCATTTTTTTCATGTATCAGAAGAAAAATCTGACTTATTGAATGGAACCCCTTTGTACAGCTAACAAAAATCAAAATAAAAAGTATAAAAAGAAGAAAAGAAAAACCAGGGGGGAGGATTATTTATTTAGATCAAATGAATGGGGCATCTGATCATGTAATCCACAATGAACACTATCTTTATCTTTATCCTTGGTTCTTTCAGAGACAAGGACACTTGGAAAAGAAATAAATTATAAGATATATAAATCTTGGTACTGTTAATAAGTTGACCAAAGTAAGTTTATATAGTGAGTTTTCTCTGTAAGATAAAAGAGAATATGTATTTTTTTTCCTCTGTACTATAAATGCATGGATTACTAAAGGTTAATAGGACATGTAAAGGTTAGTGCCATCTAAACACATTTCTACTAGACCATCTGCTGTTAGGTTGAAGAACACTGTCCAGTGGGGTTTGTGAGAACTTAAGTTTTATTTTTTAAGTGTTAAGAGGGAAATTTATTTTTCTCTCCTCCCCCCTTTCTCTTTCTTTTTCTCTTTCCTTTCTTTCTGTCTGTCTTTCTCTGCTTCTCTCTCTCTCCATTTAATTTAGAAACAAACTTTTCCATTGTGGTTTTTCAGAGTAATAACATGGGTACAGAAATGTATTATGTTCCTGTGACACATTCACGTCAGTGTATATTCTTATAATTTACTATCTTAATGTCTCTAAAAGGAATTAATTAAATCTGTTTAGCCTATTAGAAAAAAAATGTACACTAACTGTACAGCATGGGCCTTGGGCCTTGGGTCATTTAAAACCAATGTTAACCTACGTTAACCGCAGGCATGCTTGAACTAGAGGACAATTAGTTTTCTCCTCTCTGTGCTCAGCCTTTGGCTATGCCAAGAATTGAACCCTTATGG
Organism: Perognathus longimembris pacificus; assembly: GCF_023159225.1. Lineage (NCBI taxonomy): Eukaryota > Metazoa > Chordata > Mammalia > Rodentia > Heteromyidae > Perognathus > Perognathus longimembris. The sequence continues at coordinate 108,982 of NW_025961287.1, read as the reverse complement.
GATGTGGTCAGCAAATGGTGACCCTTGAAGGGAATGTCAGTTCAAAGTATTTCCTATGGATGTCCTTTTATGTAATTAGTTATTCAATTATTTATTCATTAGCCATAAGCCAAACCTTCTCCTAGATATGTATGGCTAAAATGTACATTTTAGAAAATTACACTTTATTTTTGTTTCTTTCTCTTGTTTTTGTTGTTTCTCTGGTCACAGGCATTTGCAGTGTGAAATTTTTGCTTGGGCTGTCTTATTTAGATAGAGATGCTTATGCTTGAACAGCCAAATTTAGAGAACTAAAGCATGGAGCCAACTCCTGAGTAATTAGTGGAATGGTTATGCTCATAATGTGACTTGCATTGTTCTTATTTTTGAATGTCACCTATATGGATGGGATGCACTGTAATGCTTTGATATATGTACACATTGCATATAATCAGATCAGAGCAATTATCATTGTTCTTTGTCTCATTTTTTGTCTCATTTTGTCTCATTTTTCTGTGGTAAGACATTCAGTGACCTCCCTTTTTCAACAATGTCTGAAAAACATTGCTCTTAGGTCTTCCAACACAGGAAGAATGAAGGGTGTGTTTTACAAGCCCATACTTTCCAGAACATTCCTTTTTATGTCATTAACTGTAAAAAAAATGTACTTTCCCAAGGCATGATTTATTTATTGAGTTCAACATCCTTTCTAATTTAGCTTTCCAACCTTCATATTCACATTTTGGATTAGAGGTGTGTATGAAGAGTGCACTGGTCACATTATAGATCTATTTAAAAGAGAACCTTAATTATTCATGAATGGAGTCAGACCTGTTAAACCTTCTTTATATTCTGGGATCCTCAGCATTCTGGATTATTGAATTGCCCAGTGTCATGCTGATATCCAAACCTGGCTATATGTAAGATCGTGCAGGGTGTGTTACCAAAATGCCAATCCTCAAAGGACACCTTCTCCAAGATACTTTGGTTTAATAGGTCTGGGCTGGGCCCTTGGATTCTGAATTTCGGGATGTTCTCAGAACAACTTGCTACCCAATTAAACTGGAAGAGCTTTTACACTATCTAGACCTAGTAAAGTGATGGGGAAATTGGTGTTTTGAATTGGATCTTTCATTTCCTAACTGTGTGTTCATCTCTCATGATGTAGAAAAACCCAGCTCTGGTCCTAGTGCTGGAATGAAGGGATTCTGGTAACTTTCTCTTAGAGATTTTCTAGTCTAAACTCTTTAATTTGTAGATGAAAAATATGAGGTATGGAAAAGATACGTAGCTAGGTTAGCTAGGTTAGTATTTCTTAGTGAAGCTATGACTGTGTGCCTGGAGCTTCCTGGCCTCCAGTTGGTATTCAGCATCCAGGCAGGTAGGTCACCTTAGTATCAGCCTCAGGATACTGTGGCCACAGTGCTGAAGCTCAACACCTACTGACTGAGCTAAGTCAATGCATGTATTAGGAAAGGAATTTGGCTCACGTGCCTATTCCTGAGGACTTGGTATAGGTCCACTTATATTTGTCATGCTAAAGTTTCATTCTACCCTCCAGTGCTCTTTTGTCTTTGGTAAAGCTTTTCTAAAATGTTTACTTTTTAAAATTGTCCCCAAGTAGTTGTACCAAGGAGTTGCCATTAAGCAAAGCAGTTTATGAATACAGTGCATCTTGATCCTTGTCAACCCCTCTGAACTTTCTCACCCTTCCCTCCTAACTCCCCTTCCCTCACTTTTCTTAGTTTTGTAGGATATGCCTTGGGTTTGTTTTACTGCATTTTATCCTCCTTCTTTTCTTCATTCATCTACCTCTCTCCCCTAGACCCCATGCTATCCCTTCCTAGTACCCATTTCCTACTGTTTATTTTGTTGACCTTTGATTTGGCCTTTCTAAGGAATTTCACTGTGGTGTTCTCCCCTGAATTGACTGTATTTCTATTAATAAATTTTGAATTGACTTGCATACCTCCCAAAGTACTTACTTACATATTTGTAAACTAATTCTAGCTTCCACATAGGAGAGAAAACATGTTACCTTTTGCCTACTTTCTTTTAGAGCTACAATTTTCTGTTTTTAAAAGAAGAGTAGCATACACACATATTTATATACAAATACCTCAGAGAAACAATTTAAAGGAGGAACTATTTTTTACTAGCTTATGCTTTCAGAGGTTTGATAGTTGATGGCTCCATTGCCTTTAGGCCCATAGCAAAGCAGAACGTGGGGGAAGGGCATGGAAGAGGAAACATGGCAGCCCGGAAACCAAGACGGGTAACAGGTAGGGGCCAGGCCAAGACGTAGTCTTCAAAGGCACCCCCCAGTGACCCACATCTTCCAACTACATCCTACCTTCCACTACCTCTCAATGGTTGACTCAGATTTTGAATCCACTAATAGATTAAGCCATTGATTAGGTCAAAGCCCTCAGGATCTAATCATCTCTGGAAATTTTCTTCATAGAACACATCTAGATGTCTTTTCCTAATTTCTTGGGGAGGGGTGTATCTCAAGTTGATAATCAAGATCAGCCACCATACCAATGTTTCTAGACACATCCCAGTTAGGCTAGTGACTTGACTTATTCGAACTTTGGGTAAATGAGAGCCAATGGAAAAAATGTAGCTTAATTTGACTTCATCTGGGGTCTGGAGGCAGTAGATTGGGATGGAAGATGCTACCAGAAGCTGAGGGCACTGGGGGCTGGGCCCAGTTTGGGTTCTTACTGCTTTGGGTTTCAGGATGGGAAACATCATCTTATTGACTCTGACTCTTCTTTTGTCTTTCTCCCTCCTTCTTTCTTTCCTTCCTTACCTCCCAGTTACAAAGTACTTTTAAACATATCACACACACACATACACACACACACACACACACACATACACACTGTGTCCATGTGAGGTGTGAAGAATAAAGTACACATTCTTTATACTGCCACCCCAACCCAAGAAATATCATATAATTTAGAATTTACTCTCTTTTGTAAAGTGAAGGAATTGACTGAAATATTGTGCAAAGTAGCTGTGTAGTTATTTGTTTTTATTCCATAAAATTTGAGTCTTTCAAAGTTGACACCTGGTATCAAAGTAATATTGCCAGACTATATTCATGTTTAAGTTTCTCCTGAACCTTTATAAAAATATCTTAGACAACTGTAGATGATTATATTGGATTGAGACTAACTCAAATTTAGTCAGGCATCAGAAAAAAAAAACATTTTAATTGTAATGACTTTAGCATTCAATAGTAAAATGTTAAATTAGATATTTCTTGGTGGTAACTTCTTTCTCTACCTTACTAATAACATTCATGACATTTATTTTACAATTAAAATTGCATGTACACGTGTGTATATATATACAATTCATATATAAATATATGTGTATATGATATTATTTATTTTTACCAGTTCTGGGGCTTGAATTTAGGGTCCTTGGCTCCTGCTTAGCTTTCTTGCTCATGACTGATGCTTTACTCAAGCCACACTTCCAGTCTGACTTTTTTAAATTTTTTAAATTTTTCTAGCTAATTGGCAATAGAATCTTATGGAGTTTTCTGCCTGGGCTGGCTTTGAACTGTGATCCTCCAGAGCTCAGCCTTCTGTGTAGCTAGGATGACAAGCATGAGCCATGCATGCCTGCCTATAATTATGTGCTATACAGGCATCAGGAACAGTATTCAGAAAACAGCACTGTACATTGTCAATAATACACATAGTCACTGAATAAATTAGAGATTTTACAGGAAGAAAATACCAAGTACTTTGTATGCACTTATTAATTACTGATTCCTTTTCTTCTGGGATTTGATTCTAGTCTTTATGTTGTTGTGCTACCCCAAGTTCATTTTTCCTAAAGACCAAGGACCCTTGAAATTCTGGGCTGAAACTGATTTAGGCATACTTCCAAAAAGTAAGCATTGCTGTTTCAGTGTTGTATCCTGGGAGAGGCAGATCTATGAAGAAAGATGGGAGATGATGTTCTGAAATTCATAAAAGACAGCACTAGGAACCTGTAAACCTGAACAAAGTATCATGAAGATTCAAAGCCATGAACCAGCAACTGTGTATTGATTGTCACGCATGTGCCAGATGTGGTGAGATGAAGATTGAGTCCTCAGTGGGTCTGTAAGTCCACAGGGAGCCCAGGGTTATGGGACAGTTTGTTTTGATAGAGGCAAATGGATGAGTTCTGGGAGGAGGTAGACAGTCAGATAGTACATACAAGGAGAGGACAAGGATTTAGTGTGTGCCTTTTTCATTCTTAAAAGATGAGCAGTAACTAATCTGGTGGAAAAAGGCAGGGGGGGATATAGGAGAGACTGAGTTTTGCAAAGTCTGAGTGGCAGTTTTCATGGATCTGGGTTTCTGTGATGAAGAGTTGAGACAAAGATAGATGCTAGGTAGATTTGGGCCAGGCCACAAAAGACTTAATGCATCATGTCAAGGAATTTGACATGAATTTGGACATCTACAGGTATCTGCCTTTTGTGCCTCCATGCCCACTCTACCTCTGGACATCCCTCCATCCTTCCCCCTCCCCCCAAAGGTTGAGCCATTTGGGCACCATCTGTTGGGCTCCTGTGATTTCTAGCTTCCTCATGAGCTTGGTCCACAGGAACCTGGGGAGAAAAGGGAGGGAAAGAGAATAGGAAACTCAGGTATTTTCTCTCTTGGCTGTCTCTACAAAGCCTCATACTGACACTGCTGTCAGTCATTGCCTTTCTTCTTCAGAGTCCTGATGCCTCCCTTCACCTCTACACATACTCTTGGATGTTTGGGATAGTTCCAGTCATTCTCATCTATTGCTCTGTAACAAATAAGTCAAAAGCCTAACCAGTACATGTATTATGTCACAGAGCCTCAGTCCTTTATAACAGGACAACGCATCTCTTTTGTTAGAAACAAGTCACTCTTACTCAGCTCTCACCCAACATGAAGGATTAACACAAAGGTCACCAATACTGGGAGAGGGCATCCAGGAAGCAATGTGGGCTATTGTGAAAGTTTAGCCCTGGTTCCTATTCCTTTACTGTCCTTGTATGTTTTGCTACCTATTTAAACTTAGCTCTTTTGGAAATAAATCTTCCTTGAATTATCTTGTACCCCATGTGCCATCTGTCTATTGGAAAAGCTCTTAACTTGTGCAAGTTATCTCACACACAAAGGGAAACCTCTGAAGCCCTGTTTTCCTTCCAAAGGAAAACTCTTGGTGAAAGGACTTAAGACAGAGAAACCCTCAGCTCAGTGGGGAGAATAGGATTGATTGGTGGTGGGGAAGCCAATGTGGTGATCAGAGGTGCTTCACACTGGAGAAGAGATTCAATAGGAATGTGGTACCAGAAATGGTAGGATCATAGACTGGAAAGCAGTTTGGAGATGTTTTAGAAATTTGATGTGGACAAACAATACGTGTTGGGGTCCAGCTTTATGGACTTGACAGGGGACTTGACGCCCCTCCCCCAGCCCTAGGGGAATGCGGAAGCAGGCTATGGTCCTCTGGGTCCAGAACCAGAAGAACCGGCTTTGTACCCAGCCCCCAACTCTCTCGCCAGCCCAGGCGCCTCCCCTGGCTAGGTGCTTTTGAGTGACGTTAGCTCAAGGGGTCATGTGACAGCTCTCAGCCTATGGGCGTCCTGGCCAATCGCCTTCTCTCGCTATCAATTCCCTTTACCCCCGCCTTAATAAATCAGATTGCTCTGGAAGCTTGCTCGGAGACTCACGTATGCCTGGCTTTATTTATCGGTAAGGAGGGGGGCATGCGTTCTCATTAGGCGGCATGCGCGTGAGGTCGGCCCTGACCCCTCTGTCCCATCCTGGCTATCTGCTGGCCAGGTGTCCAGGAGAGAGGACGAGAAAAGGGGGTGGCGAGAAACCTAGCTGAGCCTTGATCCCCACGCCGGGAGAGGTGACACGAGCCCGACATTTTGGCACCCACGTGGTTTCACGAACCCACTCGAACAAGTCCGGCTCCCAACCAACCCTCACGAAATTAGGCTGGAAACCCTGGGACGTGCGGTCCTCTTGGGTGGTAGTGGGAATTTAAGAGGGAGGTTATGCTTGAGAGATGGAGGAGAGAGGATCAATAGGATGTGTTGACTTAGAGAGCTCTAGAAAGAATTTGGGATGAGAGAAGAACATGAGGTCTTTTTATTCAGTTATTATACTTTAGAGTTCTCAAAAAGTTTCCAGTGGGGCTGGGAATGTGGCTTAGCAGCAGAGTGCTTGTCTAGCATGCATGAAGCCCTGAGTATGATTCTTCTGCACCACATAAACAGAAATAGCCAGAAGTGGCACTGTGATTCAAGTGGCAGAGTGCTAGCCTTGAGCAAAAAGAAGCCAGGGACAGTGCTCAGGCCCTGAGTCCAAGCCCCAGGACTGGCAAAAACAAACAAACAAAAAAAACTTCAGGGCTGGGGATATGGCTTAGGGGCAATAGTGCTTGCCTCGTATACATGAGGCCCTGGGTTCAATTCCCCAGCAACACATATACAGAAAATGGCCAGAAGTGGCGCTGTGGCTCAAGTGGCAGAGTGTTAGCCTTGAGCAAAAGGAAGCCAGGGACAGTTCTCAGGCCATGAGTCCAAGGCCCAGGACTGGCCAAAAGAAAAACTTCAGTGACAAAGTTTTGAATCATGTATGTGTAGCACTTCCTGGTGCTCTACTCCCTTCACGGAGGTTTTGGTGAGATGATTGTACTATTAGCCTATCTGGCTGTCTATATTGTTCATTAGGTTCAATTTTATCACCAGCAAGGCTAGCTAGGCTGAGTGAACTCTAAAATATTCTTCAGTTGACACATTTGAGGAATTTCATGATCAGAAAAAAAAAATTGCCCAGTGCCTGTAATACTAGCTATACAGGAGGCTGAGATCTGAGGACTATGGTTCAAAACCAGCCCAGACAGGAAATCCATAAGACTCTTATCTCCAATTAACCACCGAAAAGCAGGAAGTGGAGCTGTGACTCAAGCGATAGAGTGCTAACCTTGAACACACAAGCTTAGGAACAGCACTCAAGCTCTGAGTTCAAGCCCCAGGACCTGCACAAGAAGAAATAAGTAAATAAATATTAAGAGGATAAATATATCTATTCTTTTATAGTCTCCTTTGCCTCTTTTTACTTTTCTTTACAAAGTTAACTGAGAGACAAGTTGTCAGAATGTTTAAAACAAATGCTTTTTTTAGGTCTTAAATATTTAGAGTTCATTTTCTTTCTTTCATTCTTCTCTTTCTCCCTTTTTTCTTCACATTAAATAAAATTCCCAAGGACTAGCTTCAGAGGATGTTTGGAGTAGCTAGCTTAATTTTTCAGTCTGCATTTTAAGCTATTTTTTTCATTACATCTTTTGAAGCTTTTTTTTCTTTTTAATTGCCTTGGGAGGAGGAAAAAATATGTTCTGTTTTCCCTTTCCTCCCAGGATTAGGCAGACTATGAGAGAAATGTCCCATCACATTTGCTTGGTTGGTATAAGACAAAGCACAGGCAAGCCCTATGGAATTGGTGTCCACGGATGAAAGGGATGCTAGTTTTAGCAATGAGGAAGAGCTCAGTGTGGCTTTTAGTATGCAATGCTTCAGAGTGTTGCCTTTTAATTAGAAAAGCCTTGGTGTGTTTACGACTTCACTTCATCTCCCCAGTTTTCCTCCTCTTTTCATTTAGAAGAGCATAAGATTTGCATTCTGGAAGATCATCTATATCACTGTGGACAACTGCTTATAGTATTTTCATGCCGTAGAGCATATGAATGGCCATGGCTCCTAAGTACAGTTTGTATTTGTAAAAGGAAAACAAATAAGTTTTAAGATCATGAGAGAATAGGAATATACCTTAAAAAGATTGTTAGGTCGCCCATACAAATTAATTATTCGTACAATTATTTAAAGATAATAAAATATAATTTTAAAAAAGTATCAAGGCTTCTGATTAGTAATCTCAGTTCTTTTTTTTTTTTTTTTTGGCCAGTCCTGGGCCTTGGACTCAGGGCCTGGGCACTGTCCCTGGCTTCCTTTTGCTCAATGCTAGCACTCTGCCACTTGAGCCACAGTGCCACTTCTGGCCATTTTCTGTATATATGGTGCTGTGGAATTGAACCCAGGGCCTCATGTACATGAGGCAAGCTCTCTTGCCACTAGGCCATATCCCCAGCCCAATCTCAGTTCTTAACATGCACTCCAGCGAAGGAATTGTAAACATCATATGCCAAGATACAGAAGTAGACAGAGGCCCTTTCGACTAGAATATTGACAACACTGTGATAATCATATCTGGAGACTAGAAATGAATCAAATGTCCCTTGAAAAAAAAAAAGCAGTTACAGAATTACAGTGGAATAAGATTCTTATCTGGAATGGCATCACAGCTTACCGGCTTTCTGTTCTGGTGGAGGTAATAATTCACTTGAAAAGGAAAATGGCTACAGATGTTCTGGGATATAGTTAGAGTGAATGTTGTCTCTTTAAAGCCCTATAAAATATATTTTTTGGTAGTAGTGCTTAAACTCAGTGTTTAAACTCAGGGTCTTATTCTCTCGCTTAGTTTTCTTGATCACAATTGGGGATATAGGGGGCAGGGGGACTCTACCCTTTGAACCATATCTCCAGCCTGGCTTTTTGCTGGTTATCTTAGAGATGGAGTCTCACGAACTTTTTCTTCTTGGAGTTGGTTTTGATTCTCCAGATCTCTGACATCTAAGTAGCTAGTATGAGTCACTGGTACCCAGTGATTTGGGTTTTTTGTTTGTTTGATGTTTGTCATGGGACTTGAACTTTGGGCCTGGGCACTGTCCCTGCGCTCTTCAGCTCAAGGCTAGCACTCTACCACTTGAGCCACAGTGCCACTTACAGTTTTCTGGTGGTTAATTGGAGATAAAGAGTCTCATGGACTTTCTTTCCCAGGCTGACTTTGAACCTCAATCCTCAGATCTCAGCCTCCTGAGTAGCTAGGATTACAGGCTTGAGCCACGGGTGCCCAGCTTGATTTGGTCATTTAAAAATAACATTTTTGCTTTACTTGTTAAATAAACTGGTTATGTGGGTTCTCTCAAGTTGTCTTTCCCCCGATCATTCTTTTCCTGCATCTCTCTTGCATCTGAGATCATTTTTCTTTTGTCTGAAGATCCACCTTTAGAATTTATTTTTAGTACAGATCTACTGAATATACATTTTCTCTTTTTTTGTTTGTCTAAAATGTCTTGGTTCCATCATCAAGTTTTGAAGAGTGTTTTCTCTGAACATGGAATTCTGGACTATCACTGCTTCTTGACACACTTTGATGATGGTCCTTTTTCTTGGCACCAATTGTTTTGGGAGGAGGGGGCAGATAGGAGAGAGGTTAGCCATCAGTTTACTGTTGCTCTTTGAACTATAAGCTCTTCTTCTGTCCTCTGGTTGAAAGGGAAAGTGAAGGCTTTCTTTTACTTTGGTATTTGGAATTTTACTATGAGTCGTGGTTTTGTTTTTACATTTATTTCCCTTTGAGCTTAAAGCTCTTTTGATTTGGTTGGTACTTGAAAATGCCTCAGCCACTAGCTCCTAAATATTGTTTATACCTAGTTTCTTCAATCTTCTTGGTTTTCTACTTTTATTATGATGTTTTCTTTTCTTTCTGGATTTCATATATTTCTTCTGTTTATTTTTGTGTTTTCAATCGATTTGTTATTTTGTGTTCCAATGTAAATATCATCTATGGATTTATCCTCTGGTTCACTAATTCTTTGAACAGATTAGACAATCTGGTTAAATCTGGTCCCTTGGAATTTATAACTTTTGTTATTGTTTTTTTTAACTTGTAAAATTTCCATTTAATTCTTCTTTATGGCTTCCAGTTTCTTGTCAAGATTCTCTATTTTGCCATTTAATTTATTATCCACATAAATCATAAAGTCCATATGCAATACTTAAAAATTCTTGTTTCTCTCAACTATTTCTTTCTTCTTTTATTCTGGGTTTCTAGTTTCCTGTTAATTTCTGGACATTGTTTATGAAACTATCCTTGGAGAAATAAGAGGAGCATAATCTTACTCCTCAAAAGGATTTAATTTTTTTTCTTTAATGTCAGGCAGCTAAATAGAAGATCATTCATCAAACAAGATATTAAGTAGAGCTGGAGCTTAGTTTTTATTAGGGATAAATCATCTTTCTTCCTTGTAGGAGGTTCTCTGGTTCCAACTAAAACCCCAGGTGTCTTCTCAGGCCTCTCCTTCCTCTATGGTGAATTCTGCTCTCCGATTTCCCATGCAACTCCACAGAACTGCTGCAAACTCTTCAGCTCTTAGTTGTGCCTTTTGCTTAAGAAATTGATGTCAAGATTATAATTTTCCTACAAAGAAAGGAAGGAAACTGGAAATGTCCTTGGGAGGAAAAATAACTTCAGTTGATGAATCCAGTCTTAGTTTTCTTTTCTCAGATCTTGAGAATTAATGTTTACTATGGTGATGTCTCTCCACTGTCATCAAACTTACTTACCAAAGTGTTTTTTAGTCTTTCTAGTTGTTCTCAGCAGGGCGGTTATTCTAAACAATCTAGTTAGTATTGGCAAGAGTAGAACCTCAAAACATTGGCTTTGAAAGAACAATTTGCCTATACAAGGTAGTTTGATTTGTAAATACTTTAAGAAAGATATTTCCTGGGTATCTTATTGGTCTGGGGTGGTAGTATTAGAGATGAAGAGGCAAAAGGGAAACTTCAGTACATTATAAAACACAGCATTCATGTGACTACCTTTCAACTGAGGATAAGAAAGCAGGCTCAGGGGCTGGGGATATGGCCTAGTGGCAAGAGTGCTTGCCTCATATACATGAGGCCCTGGGTTCGATTCCCCAGCACCACATATATAGAAAAGGCCAGAAGTGGCGCTGTGGCTCAAGTGGCAGAGTGCTAGCCTTGAGCAAAAAGAAGCCAGGGACAGTGCTCAGGCCCTGAGTCTAAGGCCCAGGACTGGTGAAAAATAAAAAAAAAGAAAGAAAGCAGGATTTGTAAGTAAGGTAAGTAGCAGGAGACTGACATGGGAGTACAATGTCGCCATAGACACAGATGGCATTTATTTACTTGCTATTCCAAGAGGGACTACATCCAGGTAAACAGCCCTGATAGGAAAGGGACCTTACCAGAATAGTGGAAAAGAGCCAAGAAATGACTCCAGGTGATGGAGCCTATATGAGCAAAGGATTTCATAACACAGGTGCTCCTCAGCTTATGGTGGGGTTCTCTGACTATAACATAGGTTCCAACAATCCCATTGCAAGTTGGAAATATGGGAAATCAAAATCTACCCACCAACCATCATAGCTTAGCCACATGGTGCTCTGTAGAGACTTGGCTCTTGCATCTCGTGGAGTGGCTGGCTGGGAGCTGTAGGCTGGCACCATGTACTAGGGCAGGTGTGATAGAACTACAGTGTAAACCCTCATTCTTCACATGAGGACACCACCACAGACAGAATAAAGCCTTTCAGATTTTACTAGCATGCGGTAAGGTATCAGTAAAGCAGAACTTTCTACCAACTAGTTTGACTTTCCCTTTGCTTAAAATATCTTTGTTTTCCTTTTTAAAATTAATAGTTCAACTCAAAAGAATGAAAGCATAAAGTTGAGGGGGAAAAATCTTGCTTATTCTTACTACATAATTATGATGTATATGAACATTTTGGTCCATTTCCCCTAGTCTTTGTGCTAGTGGTATATATAATACATTAACCTAGTGGATAATCATAGAGTAAGTAGGTTTTGTTGTTGTATTTTTGTGCTGGTACTAAGGCTTGAACTCAGGGCCTGGGCATGGTCCCTTCAGTTTTGTGCTCAAGGTTGGCTCTCTATCACTTGAGCCACAGCTCCACTTCTGGCTTTTTGGTAATTAACTGGAGATAATAGTCTTATGGACTGTCTTACCCAGAGTCACTTCAAAACAACAATCCTCAGATCTCAGACTCCCGAGTAGCTAGGATTACAGGTGTGAGCCACTGGCACTTGATGAAGAGCATGTAGTAGTTTATGTTCTCTTGTCATCTGTCTTGTAAGTAGCGATCTGTACCAGATGATGCATTGTGATTATCATCAACTTAAAAGATTGCATGGCATTTTGTGAAGTGGATAATGTGTCCTCATTTACTTATTGAGCTTCATGCTTGTTATTAATAGAAAGATTTAAGACCCTGAGGTCAAAAGGCATGCACGGACTGACAATGCTTTATCTCTCGTATTTCTGACAAGTTTGTTGTTGACTTCTCCATACCTGGACTGGCCTTCCCTGGCTTGTTGCACCAGTTCTGCATCATCCAAGACAGAAGAAAAATGAGAGATTTCTAAGAGCGAGGCCAGTGTTCCCTTTTGCTTTCTGTCTTGAAACCACAGCCCCAAACTGGTGTCTGACCAGTTATGCAACACGTCCAGCTTGGTTGGTGCCAGGGTACTCAGAAATTCTCCACTTGGAACCTTCCCAAACTGTTTGCTATTTTATCCTCTATTTGTTGTTCTTAAGCAACTAACTAAACAAGAATAACATTTAAACCTCATTCCATGTCCCACAGCGTTTCGCCTGCCTGTAACCACCTCTGCCTACAATTTAACCATGGGGCTGCTGCTTATATTTTTAAGCATAATACAAAAGCACAGCTCTGAGAAGCAGCCAAGTTCTGCAAGCCAAGTTCGAAGAATAAAACTTTAAAACAGCTCTTCTGTCACATAGTTGAGAGGGGAGGCAGGCTTTGCTATAAATAAAGCCACATTCCATTTCTATCATCTTTTGCAGGCCTCTCGGGTAATGCTTTTTGTCTCTGACTACAGTGCTCTGTGACTGCCCACTCACCCCTTTCAACCTTCCATTTTATACCTCTTTCTGGTCGATGTGCAGTAGTTTCAGACTTTAGGGACCTTGCATGCAGGAAGAGTAAGATTTGCCTCACCTTCAGGGTTAGCAGTGATGATGTCCAATGTAGGCCTTAGACACTACTTGGTCTCCTTAACTGTCACAAGCTCAGCAGCTGCAGGTATGAGTTTCTTGGAGCTGCTGTAACAAATTACCAGTAACAAATGTAGAGTTCTGGAGGGCCAGAAGTCTGACCTGCTTTGGTAGCACAGCATGCCCTCTGCAGGCTCTGGGGGGTCCGGGGGATGGTGGAAATACAGTTCTTTCTCTCTCCCGGCTTTTAGATGCTGCCTGCATTCCCCAACACATGACCCCTTAGCCATCCATCCTTGGTCTCCATCATCACACCTCCGCTCACTCTGACTCTCCTGCCTCCTTCTTACAGGACCCCTGCAATTATATGGAGACTACCAGACACTCCAGGAGTAAAGTCCTATTTGCAGCATCTCACAGAGTCTCAAGTGTCCACACTAGGAACTTTGGAAGGCAGTCATCTTTGAAGGGCTGTTATTCAACCAACCACATGGTGTGTCTTACACTGAGAAAGGAAAAATAATTTGAAATAGTTATCTCTTTTTTTTATAGAGAGAGAGGGAAGGGACATTTTAAGTTTCCTTCCTATATCTGTCATGGAAGACATAGAACCAATTAAGTGTAGTACATTGGTTTGTTCTAGCTGAAGTCTCTGAGAGGGCAGGGAAAGGGAATCCTTTCAGAGACTGGAAACAAGGGCACAAACAAGCCCTTGACATCAAGGAAAAATGACCAAGCTGATAAATTCACAGTGATTTCCTCACAGGACTAGGTCTTCAATAATATTTTTTTACTAGTTAAAAATGTATAAAAATGAATGCTACTAAAATCTATCAGTGATTTAGCAACCTTTCTCATGACTGGTTAGTCAGTGTGGTCAACACCACATGCTCTGCTAATAATGATCAGAACGCGTGCTGATGGCATGAGCCTTGGGTTGACAGTCATGTGCTAGGAGCTTATTGGTTCTACAGAGTGGCCAATGAAACTTCATAAACCATAGTGACAGCACCAAGGGACAGAGCATGACATCGGCTTCTAATGTGACACAAGGCAGATGGGCTCCCTTGAGGAGCTCACCAAGGAAACATGACAAATTCTCACTGTAAATAAATGAGTAGGAAACAGACTTTTCCTTCCTTAACTGAGTTATGGACATCATTAAATGGAGTTATGGATATCACTGCCTGCCTGGGAAGGAAGGCGAGGTCAGAAGTTGAAAATGAAAATGTGTGGACAACGACACGTGACCACTTTTAGACCATGGTTAGCACCTTCCTTGCCTGTCTCCAGGCCAGAATTGTAGCCCTCAAGCTCAGAATGTGTTCTCCATTTTGAGAGAGAGAGAGAGAGAGAGAGAGAGAGAGAGAGAGAGAGAGAGAGAGAGAGAGAGAGAATACTTCATGATGTGTAAAAATCCTGTGAAATTCAAATGTCCCTGTGTGTGCACCAAGTTTTCTTCAAACATAGCTGCACCATTTGTTTATGAATTATCTATGGGTTTTTGAGCTACCAAGGAGGAGTTGAGTAGTGATGACAGCCACTGTCCATATGATCAGCAGAGCCTAAAATATTTACTTGCTGGATTTTTTTGCAGGGAACTTTGCAGCCTCTGTTTGGGGAATTTGGAGGATACTGAAAGAGCATCTGTAAAAATGTCCATATTGGGACAGTATTTCCAGGGGCCAGATGACCCGGGTGATTCCGTGGGGTGCTGATTTATTTATTGCCAGGAAGCCGTGGCGGGCTAACTGGTGGCCAAGTAGAGGAGTTCACTGAGAAGCGAGAGCGCATCTCATGGGCCATAAATAATATCCAAGTCCTGCCATTCACCCCCTGGACAGTATGTTTGTGTCCCTTACTGAAGGGTCACAGTATGTTATGGATGAGATTTTTTGCTTGTTTACTTTTTATATTCAAAAAGTAAAGGAGTGAGGGAGCATAATGAACCATGGAAACCATTGGTTTGTGTGTCCTGAAGCATCTCAGGAAGACCTGCTACCGGCGGGCTGGCTGCCTCTGCTTGGAAGGGAGGCAGTGCCCTCACTTGGCAGCACCCGCACTATGCCAGGCATTTGTGCCAGGGCTCTGGGCATAGGGATTGCTCAAAGGGACAGGACTGTCTCATGGTACCCATTCTTCCCCATTCATGTGTGAGGAAGGGGACTGCTGGGTAGTGGAGTCTGGGGCCCCACTGTAAGTGAGAAGCCAGGGTTGCTGCTCTGTCTCTTGTTCTCAGACCAGTCTCTTTTCTTAAGGCCCGGGAGGAAAAGGACAACCATGCTGGTTGCTGCTTGCCTCTGCTCATTCCTGTGTAACAGCTAATACAACAACCTCACAAGCAAGATGCTCCCAGGTTGTTGATGTGTTTAGGGAAAATATGGACTTTTGTTTTTTTTGAGACACAGTGTTGTTCCTAGCCCAGGCTGATCTTGAACTTGTGACATTCCTGTCTCTGATGCTCAAATGCTGAGACTACAGTCATGTACTACCAGGTTCTGCCACAAAATGTTGACTCTCATTTCATAGTTCCTACCAGCACTCTTCCCTCATATTGTTGCCTTCAGTACCTGTAAGTTTCAAGTCTGCAGATTCAGCCATTCTCAAATCCAAAATATTCAGGAGAAAGAATGCATCTGCACTGAACATGGGCAGGCTCTTCTTGGTCATGATTCCCAAAAATAGACTATGATAGCTATTAACATGTCATCTACATGATATCGTATATTATAGCTAATCTGGAGATGCCTGAAACAACTTGGGAGAACATATGTAGGTTATATGCCAATATGATGCCATTTTATAGAAGGGACTTGGGCATCAAGTTGGTTTGAGTCCAAAGAAGTCCTGGAAAGAATCCCGTGTGGGGAGCAATGGAAGACTCTATTAGACTTGTGCAAAAGGTGGTGTTATCTAGGCTGCTTTGGAAATGGTCAAGGCTCACATAGGTTAAGAGACATGGCAAAGGGAACCAGCTCTGAGTGCAGTGCGTATCTGGCTTCCTGTGCTCTCCTTCCCAGGAGGCAGAACAGGATTTCAGCTCTAGATCCCGGTACTCAAACCTACCTGAGCAGAACCCTGGGCTACAGATCAGGTATGGTGGTGGTAAAGCTCCTCCTCAGAGGAGGTCACTTCCAGACTTTGAGTGTGACCAACTCCATGTCATAGGGTGTTCTTTAAACCCTTGACTGGGCTGAACCCTGAACCTCTCTTCAGATGTCACCCCATCTGTTGCTGGAGTCTCAGCCCAAACCAAACCAAAAACAAAGTGATAGCCCTTTCTCATACCCAGTTCCCTTCATCCCACACGGCTCCAAGCCAGGAAGGGATGAATGCATGTGTTTTGCGGAGAGAAAGACTGGGAGCCTATGGAGAGATCCATCGTCTAAGAAGCGTTGTGCTCTGTGGGCTGCAGGAGCCCCGCAGTCATTAGGACTGGTGCATGGGGCATCTATTGAACTGGTTCATGTTACACAAAATTGTAGTGTTGAAAAAGATGATTTCATGGCACCTTAGCGAGCACCAAGACTGGGTTTGGCCCCAGTTTCTGCACAAGCTGTCTGGATCCTCATAGCTGGAATAGCATCAGCCCTTCACCCCATGAGTCCTTGGCCTCTTTCTCTTCCATGTGCTGATTGGGGCAATCCTCTTTTCTCTCCTTGCTGATTTGATGTCACCCCCACCCCCACATGCTTCCTTTCCTCCAATCTCCAAATGTCTGCACAGAGCTACAGGATCTCTCCCCACCCCTTAACTATAGACACAGCTCTCTTCACCCCTCTGAAACTGCCTTGCCCTTGGCGTCCAGTGAGCAGTGTAACCACATCTCCCCAGTTTGTAGCTGAATTAAAAACCCATTGTGATTCCTTTTGATAAGAAAATAAAATATATCCCTTGCTCCTTGATGCCACTTTTATTTTTTGCATCATGAATCACTTAACGGCAGGATACATTCTGCAAAATGGGTTGTTAGGTGATTTTGTTGCTGATGGGACATTCTAGGTTGTATGTAGGCAAATCTACAGGTACCGAAGATCACATACTTGCCATGGCTGATCTCTGTCTCTATTTTTCTCTCTCCCTCCCTCCCTTTCCCCCTCCACTCGCCCCTCTCTCTTTTAAAATAGTATCAGGGCTTGTGCTTGCTAGGTAAGAACTCTACCACTTGAGCTACACCTCTAGTGCTTTTTTTCTTTTCACTTGATTTTCATTTTTCATATAGAGTCTTACGTTGTTGTCTGAGGCCAGCTTTGTACTTTGATCCTGCAACCTTGCATCTTGCCTTCCTCATACTGGAGGTTACAGGCATGCACTACCATGCTTGGCTTTGCCATGGTTTCTTCTTGATGTTTTAAGAAGACACGGTAAACCCACAAGCATGAAGTCACTACCAGCCAGCCAGTCTAACACTGTAAACTGTTTTTTTTTTCTTTTTTCTTTTAACATGTAGGAGCACTTTCTAAAGTAATTATAAAAGGTAAAGGTAAATACATAAACCTGCAGCATAATGGCTTGTTACTATTATCAAGGATTACATCCTGTATGTAATTATCCATGTTATGCTTCTGTATGATTGACAGCCCAGGAGGTTTGTTTCCACCCTCATCACCACAAATATGAGAAGTGAACATGTTGGGCTTAGACCTGAATGCAGTCAAAGCAATAGATGAGGAGGATTTTCACTTCTGCTAAGATTTCCATTATAATACATGCTGTGCGTATGTGGTCTGTGCTGAATGAGGCATTGTTATACGGAACAAGACCACATAACCTCATTTCCCAGTGTTATTTGTGCATACTTGGCACAAACCGGTAAGAAATAAGTGTTTGGTGGACATACTTGTTAATTACTCATCCTGAAGTCATCTCCTGTTGCCTTTGAGGTGGATGTTGTGGCCCATGACTTCTGTTTATGTTGGCTAGATTGTGTAACTCCAGGTTTCACGGATGGGTTGGTGCCTTTAAGCTTCACCTGGGTACTTATCTCAGGAGTTACTGATCTTGGCTGCTCTCCATATCGTGGAACAATTCTGTTATCATTTTCCCTTCCTTGCTGTCTTCCTTCCCTTCTCCCCACCTTTCACATTCTTGTCTGTGAGAAAAGACGAGAAAAAGCGAAGAGCAAAATGCCAATCCATATTCCTTTCCCCAATTATAATTGTCCTTTCATTTTGCTTTGCCTTTAATGTGTTGTCTCTTGTGTCTCAATGAGAAGAGCTCCTTTCCGTCTTAGTTTCTTTCTTCCATTTTTTTTTTACTACAGAAATGGTTCATCATTAAGCTTTTTTAAAATTCAGAAATTATAAACTCAGAGAAGAAAAATAAAAGGTGTAACTACCCTCACTCAGAATCATGTTGCCTTTTGACAAATGTACTTCCAGTTTTTCTGTGTCTGTAATTGAACAAAATAGAGTAATACTTAATTTTTGGGAAACCTCACTCGATAGGTGGAGAGTGTTTTCTCATGATAGTTATTCTTCTTCTAGATCAAGATGGGAAAATGTTTTTTTTTTCTTTTTCTGCAAAGGACCAAAGAATAACTAATTTAGACTTTGTGAGACATATGTCTTATTTCAAGTATGCAACACTGCCATTGTGATGAAAAAGCAACTGCAAAAACCGAGGATGGTTTGTTAGGAATTAAGTTAAAAGTCAAGTTTAAGTTTTAGAAGCCATACCCTCAAGCGCTCATTACATTTTAGTGCCTGTGGGTGGTTATTTCTTTAGGGTAAATGCAGAGACCGAATAACAAGTACATTTTCAGGCTTTGACATGGGTTCCCCGTTGACAGGTACATCCACTTGAGAAGTAAGACTTGGCAATATCAGGGCTCCTATACCCTTATCTGTAATGAAGAGTCTTTGTGCTCTTTGCTAATTCAATAAATGCAACAAATGTTATCATTAAAAAATTATATTACTGGGCTGGGGATATAGCCTAGTGGCAAGAGTGCCTGCCTCAGATACACGAGGCCCTAGGTTCGATTCCCCAGCACCACATATACAGAAAACGGCCAGAAGCGGCGCTGTGGCTCAAGTGGTAGAGTGCTAGCCTTGAGCGGGAAGCCCGGGACAGTGCTCAGGCCCTGAGTCCAAGGCCCAGGACCGGCCAAAAAAAAAATTATATTACTACTCAGGAGGCTGAGATATGAGGATCAAGGTTTAAAGCCAGTCTAGGTAAGAATTCATATCTCCAGTTAACCAACAAAAAGCCAGATACAGAGCTGTGGCTCAAGGGTAGAGTGCTAGCGTAGAATGTAAAATACTAAGAGACAGTGTCCAGGTCCTGACTTCAAGCCCCAGTAAAAGAAAGAGAAAGGAGAGAAAGAAAAAGAAAGTCTTGGAAGCCTGCACTCTAACTCACACCTGTAATCTCAGCATTAAGAAGACAGAGGCAGAAAGATTGTGAGTGAGAGACCAGTCTGGCCTGCACACTAGAACCTGTGTCAAAATAAATAAGTGAAATTAATTTTAAAAATAAGTGAATGTATTTATCTTATGTGTATTTCTCATCTATGTTTCTGGATTTCTCATTGACATTCGTTCCCCATTATCCTGGATGTATTCACATATTCATGTTCTATGGATTTGTTGAAGCCTTTCATATAACGAAATTCCATGGGGTTTAAGTTGATGCTACGTTTCTCATTATAAAAATGGTCCCTTTCCTGTAAAGAGATGTTACCTTTGCCATCACAGAGAATTAAACAGAGGAGATTTGAGTTTTAACACAATGTTTTAGAAGTTCCAATACTGTAAGACAGTACTTAATTCTGTTGTGGAGCTTGCTATCTTAAGTCACTAGAATTTGTATTCCTGAATTGGAATCGTTAGTTCCCTGTGGCCATGGAAACACATCTTAGCTTCCATGAGGAGCACATATCTTGACAAACTATTCTTTTTAGAGAGTAGCTTAATGGTGAAATTTATTATCCAATGAATTCATGAAGTCTATATGAATCAAAGGATGGTAGACCCATAGTTTTATACCCTCAACAGCCACAAAAATGGGGAAATGAACAGTTACTATTGATCACTTACTATAACCCAGCCATCAGGCCAAAGTGCTTTATTATTTTATTTGGTCATCATAGTGATCCTGTGCTAGATGTTGTGATTATATCTCTATTGTGTAAATGAGGAAGCTATAACATAAAGAAGTTAAGTGGCTTGTCATGGGCTGTACAGCTCCCAAGATGTGGAATGTGACCTTGATTTTCTCCTATCTGAATCTTGCAGGCTCATTATAGAATGGACTTTGTTACTCATGGTGGCAGCATGTAAAAAATCTTGTGATCAAAGCTGGAGTTAGGGCCACTGGAATCTCACATACCAGGATCAGTGGGTGCCAATGAGTTTGACCCCAAGAATCTGTCTATCTTAGTCACTTAAATCACCCTTGTTGCTTAAGAATTTACATCTCAATTCCTTATCCTGCCCATTAAGGGTTCCTTTAAAAATGTTTATTCTCTTTAAGTGTGTTGTACAAAGGGTTTTGATTCAACTTGGCAGTTTATGAGTATTTTCATCAGTGTTACCTCTTCCATCTTTCTTCCTTGTCTCTTCCAACCCCACCCATCCCCTCTGGTTCCTGCTTCCATGGTCATATATGCTCATTGAATACTAGGATTGTATTTGCTCATCTTTCCAGCTAACCATTCTATGTGCTGACCAAAAACTTTGTTTGGCTTTCCCTCACAGGACTCCACAATACACATCAGGTTCTCTGGGTTAACCTACTTGATCCGGAAATACCGCATGCCTTTCCTTTTCTTGCTTGTGTTCAGCCTATTCTGTGTACTTAGAATGTCTTGATTGCTCTGTGTCACCTCTTCATCTGTCAGAATTCTTCCATCCCCCTCATTATTGTGGTCAGATGTGACATGAGTATCAATTCCTTTTTCTTTTTTTACAGGCAAAAGTAAATTCTCTTCTTCATTTGATTCCTATATCATTTATAGTATTCACCAGTCAATGATAACCTATATATTTGTAGGATGTTTATATATTTTTTGCTGTGTACACATATATTTCTTTTCTTTTTCTGGCTTTTTTAGATAATCCTGAGAGTTGGGGTCTAATTCATTTTTGTAGTCCCTGAAGGGTTTGTATGATTGCTTAACACAGCAGGTTGTCAAAGGAACATGGTAACACACCTCAATTCCATGTTTAGGTTTTCCTTCTTTGGAACAATTGAAAGCACTGTTTAGGGTCTTGTAGTGCTTGGACTGTTATGCCCTCTTGATGGAGAATGTTCTCATATTGCTTGTGGTGGGTGTAAGGTCCATCCCCAAAATCTGAAAGCAGATGTCACCACCTCATTAAGTCTCCACCCAGTTACCTGGGTAACGAGCAGACTTGGAGGCAGTTACCTCCCCTTCACTGAGATCACATCCTAATCCGCTTGCCCACACCCCTTACCCCTGACCAAGATAAAGCTGGGCTAGGTGGGGGTCACCCCCTCTCTCCCTTCACTCTGGCCATGGATCATCTTGGCCACAGGCCAGCACTTTGGTAATAAACCTTCTCTCTTGCCTGAATACCACGTGGCGTTCTCCTTTACTGGCTACCTACTATAAAAACCTAACATATATGGTGCCTTGTGACTCGGGAAGGGCTTTAGAGTCAGGACAGGTAGAATTCCCCTCTATTTCTCTCCTTTTTCTGGGAGTATCCCCAGTCATGATGGCCCTTTTTCCGAGAACCGAACTGCTGTGAGACGTCACGTGGGACTTTTCACCAATACCATTGCTGGCCTCCACATCCACATCCACATCCACATCCACACCACTTGTCTACCCTGGTGAGTGAAACTGCTGCTGCTCAGGTTCTCTGCAGCTTCTGCCCTGTGAGCTCATTCACTCACCAGGTGCCTCTCTCCCATGCTTTTTGGGTTTTTGCATCACAGTCACACCCAAGCAGGGAAATTGCTAGCAAGCCTCTTGACAGTGCAATGAGGCCTGCTCGAAATATTCAAACAGATACAGTTTTTGCCACTGTAATGGTAAATGATCAAAAGTCGCTTAGATTCAGGCTCTCTTTCTCTTTTTCTTTTCTTGTATTTCTATTCCTTTATAAAACTCCAAGTTGTTGCATCCTGATAATGTGTCTTGCTCACAAAGCTGCCTCTTTTCAGAGACCTCTGAAACTGAGGCTTGACCACCAATGTGCTTTGTCAGCAAAGATATCTAAAAGTTATTTTCTCTAACATTGACCACGTGGTGCATATTGGGTTTAACAGGCACCAGCTCAGGCGCCATTATGCCATGTTACATATTCTCTGTTAGTGCGTTTGTGCCCTCCTGCTACCCACTTTCAACATGGCATCCCACTGGAGTTTATCAAAATATGGTTTCTCCATTTTATAATCTGAAAATTTTTGTTTGCTAGAAAATTTGTTTTTCTAGCTGACCACGTGCTTTTAAGATATAGGGCAAAAATGGCATTTACTATTGTAATTTCAAGAGTCTACCACTGAAATTCATTTTTTCATGCTGTTAAAACCTGTGTGCTCAGTGTGTATGTGTATTCCATGGGTGTACGTCTGTGTAAACGTCATTTGTTAGTGAAGTGTCAGAAAAGGGGACTGAAGAAACAGTGAAGGAAGGAGATGGTGCTAAATGGGTGTACAGTTGTTGGCTGTGACGTAAACACTGACGTAAAACCAGTATGCCATTCTTTATATGTCTATATAGCTATATTTCTGTGCTAAAACTCCTCACATCTACTGAGTTTTGTCATTGCAGAATTCTGACAAGTATTTGGTCAATTCTTAACAGGGTACAGATAAGCTCTAGTCCCTTGGTCTCCTTGTTGTTTTAATTGGAAAGAAAAATGGGCTTTTGTGGCAAAGATGCCTTGGATTGCATTTCGAAGCCAGTCCAGGCAGAAAATCCCTCTCAAACTCCATTTCCCAACTGACTAGCAAAGAGCCAGGCTTGAAGCATGGCTGAAGAGACTTATCTCTAACCAGCCAAATGCTAGACATGGAGCTGTGACTCCAGTGGAATGTACTAGCCTCCAGTCAAAGTGCTCAGGGAAAGTGCCCAGACCCTGAGTTCAAACCCCATGAATGCAAACGAGGGCCAGCCATCTCAGCAACAAGTACTAGACCCCTGGGACTCAGCCAGTTCAGCGAACAGGAATCATGGAGCTGAGTAAGGAGAATGATGTCACATCCTAAATTGAATCACTTTATCCCGCCCTTTCAAAATTAATGAGAGCCGGGGGATCAAGCGATAGTAGCTTGTCCATCTAGTGTCCAGACCTGAGTATAAGAAATAGCCAGATTCATCCATTTTTTTATTTTGTGCCCTAAGTCCTTCTTTTTGCCTTACTATATTTTTGTCCAGTCCCTGCCTCATGAGACTTCTTCCAGGCTTCATTCAAGGACTGGCATCTACCACCAAGGGCCCCTGCTGCTAGCCTTCTCCAGGAGGGGCCACATTTCTGCCTTTTACCCCTAATGCCAACGCCCCTTGCCAGCAGGAAGCAGCCAGAGAGAGTCTTTGTCCTTTTTCATAACTATTAAAGGGCTGGAATGTAAGGTCCCTCCCTGGAAGGCTCCAAGCAGATGCCTCTCTACCCCCCATTAAGTCTCCACCAGTTGCTATAGTTCTGTTCAGTTCTACTCTCAGAAATTTTACAAATGAAGTCCAGGACAGTGCAGCATGAGTGTGAAGAGCTTTATTCTGAAGAGCAATACCCTTCTTGAAGCCTGCCGCCTCTCTTGATCATGGGTTTTCTCTGTATGTTGTCCAACCTCACTCTTCCCCAGGTGGCTTTTTTTCTCAGTGGCTGTGTGTCTAGTTCTTATACCCCATGATATTTAGATGTTTTGGAAGGTGTTTCTTTATTATTCAGGTATCACAGCATTCCAGTTGTGTTAATTCCTAATCTGGTTCTTTCTGCAAAACCTTCTCTCCCAGGGTCATGGGAAGGTTATAGAAACTGGAAGGGGTAGGGAGGAGCCAAGGCAAGATGCTCTATAACAATGTCTCCTTTGACTCTGGTTTCCACTCACTAGGCCAAGATGCTGTCCTAGGACCCTGAGGCCTAACTAATTGACTTTTTCACTCTTGCTCTTCAAACCCTAATGTTGACACTCTAACTCTAGGAACTCAAGATGTGATCTTATTTGGAAATAATGTTGCTTATAGATATTATTGGTTGGGATGAAGTTATGCTTGTCTAGGACAGGACCATACTGCAGGATGACTGGTGTCCTTATAAACAAAGAAATTTGTCAGGCACTGGTGGCTCATGCGTGTAATCCTAGATACTTAGGAATCTGAGATCTGAGGATTGCAGTTCAATGCCATCCCGGGTTGGGAAGTCTTAAGGCTCTTAACTCCAATTAACCTCTAAAAATCAGAAGTAGAGCTATGGATCAAAGTTGTAGAATGCTATCCTTGAGCAAAAATACTCAGGGCCAATGTGCAGGCCCTAAGTTCAAACTTCACAACTAACATTAAAAAAAAAAAAACCCACCCAATAACCAAAGGCATTTGGGCCCTGGTACATACCATGCAAAGACCAGAGTGATGCTACTAACAAGCCAAGAACTGACAGAGTCAGGACAGAGCCTAAAGAGGATATGTCATCCTGGAAGTGCCTTGATCTGAGACTTCCAGCCCCCAGAACAATGAGACAATGCATTTCTCTTGTGTGAGCCACTCGGTGTGTGATTCTTTGTTTGGTTGGTCCCAGGAAATGAATACAAGTCTGTTATCATTCCCAACCTCAGCCCTGTCCTGGTAAGAATTGAGAGTGGAGGTGGGGTGGCCTGATCACAAAGGCACCCAGGAGCCTCATCTGTTATCTGTGCTCCCGGTGGAGGGCTCCAGCCCCACAGTGCCTTTGGGTTCTCTGAGCATCTTCACCAGAAACTCAGCACTGCACACCAAGCCCGTCTTTGTCCCAAGTTTTTCTTCCTCTTGAGCCCACCTCAGCTATGGTTGCCTTGTTCTCTCTCACATGATATCTCCCTTTTTTGCACCTTCAATTAAAAAACAGATTTGGATTTTTACCTTCTTTTGGACGGCAATAGAAGCCTGACAGTACCAGTCCCTGGTTATTATACAGCAATAATTGGCCAGGAACATGGGCTGCCCCTAACCCAGAAAATGAGTTCTTAGTTCTGTTTGACATTGGATGCCCAGGCCTAGTGAACACTGGAGTCTGGAACCCCCTTGGCAGTGTGGGGTGAGCCCAACACTCCTCAGACCCCAGGATCTAAATACAGATCATGGGCTCTGAGATGGACTGCTGGCCAGGTTCACACCCTGCCTTTCAGGCTGGGGCCCAGCTGTGGGAAGGCTTCTGAGTCTCCCAGAGCCTCTATTTTCTAAACTATATATGGAGATAATGATGCTGCCACCTCAGAGGGATGTTGAGAGAATTAAATGATTTCATGTGTGTCAGGAGATTTTAGAACCTGATGCATAGCAATCGCTGATAAATGTCCATCTGTAGTGTTGTGTGTTCAGGAAAATCTCGTCACCCTTTCCCCACACTGCCATATTTATTTGTCATTAGGGAGCATCTATTTGCTGCTCCAGATTTTCTTTTCTTATCTCTATCCACCTTCCATTCCATACACATATTAAGAAATAGGGCAGTAGTTTACACACACACAGATTCAGGGCTGGCCTGAATGGGAAATTGGGAGCAAAGCTCAGGGGATGGAACTTGGATGAGCTCTTGGGCTTTTCCTGGCTGCTGAGTCCCCAGTGCTTGCCTGTCTTCTCTGTTGTTTAGGTTCCAGTGACCAAGGGCACAGTTTGATGACTGGCCTCCTGGGGCCCTGACAGTGGCTGAAGTCTCTCTAATTATTTACACCATTGAGCATGCAGGTATTTATCCTGCAGGCAAAGAAGGCATCTGGGAATAGCTGTGTATCATAAAATCCAGGCACCAGTCAGGTGTTTGTTTAAAACATATTACCTCTGATTTGGGGCCACTGGCTAATCCCACACTGAGAGAACACCGAGGACTGCCCCACTCCATGTTGTTTCCCTACCTTGCCACGACTGTGTCCCCTTATAGGTCATTCCTAAGCTGTGCTGGTTCACTCAGCTAACATTGTTGAAGTTTCATTAATTAACGTAGATTTATTCAACATTCCTGAGTGGCAGATCCATCGCAGTAAGAGACACTGTCCTGCCTGTAAGGCCTGATAGAGTCTTGTGGCCCAGAATGGGTAGAGTGGAGAGTCATGGGTATGGTTATGGGATCCTAGGACAGGGCGGGGACCTGAGGCCATTGGGAGAGGACGATATTTGTCATCATTCATCTAATGTCCCTATCAGACTGAGTTTTGACAGGCAAAGGATTGTGACTGCCTTTTTATTGTTCCATGTCTCGGCTCACTTGACCTTTGATGGACAAGGGAAGTGAGTTACATCTGAGCTCAGAACTGAAGTATAAGGAGTTGGTGAAGAGGGAGATGTGTGTGTGTGTGTGTGTGTGTGTGTGTGTGTGTGTGTGTGTAAGTGTAAGGGTGGGGGACAAGGGTCTAGGCGAGCATCAAGTGGGGATTAGGGAAGTCCAGAAGGGGAGGGAATAGCAGGTCCTCCTTGGGAAGTGGCAGGTGAGTTCTAGTAACTCCTATATTCACTCCATGGTGCAGTACTATCCAGCACTTCAAGGGGGAGTAGAGGAAAGCTAAAGAGTGATAATGACAGAGTTCATAATTCCTAAAACAAAGGATAATAAAGTGTAACCTCTCTGTAAATCAGTTTGATAATAAAAATTTGAAAAAAAAATAAAAAAGAACCAGCAAAAACAAACAAACAAAAAAACAAAGGATAATAGAATTAGATTTCGTGTGCATGTTCTAAGTTGCAGGGAATGGATTGGAAAGGACAGAGTAGCTTGGCAGCTTGGGCAGCAATGGTGGCAGCAGCATCCAGTTACTGATACTAGAGATGGGGAAGTGACTAGGGGTATAGAATGGCCAGGATTTGATGATTAACTGCCCTTAGGGAAGGAAGGAGAGGCATTTGAATGATGCACAGTCCTCAGGAGAATGATATTTATCATGGTTGTGATAAATAACTGGGAACAAGGAGCAATAGAAAGATAAACTCCCCCATGGACACACTGAGTTCAAGTCACCTACATGGATTCCAGTGGGCAGCTTCATACATAAACCTTCACCTTGGGCAGATGAGTGGTTGTGGAAATAGAGATGGGCACTCATGGGCTCAGCAGATCAGGATTTTGTAACCTGGAAGTCCACAGATGAGATCAGGAATGCCATGAAGTTTTAAAATGATTGTAACACTGCCTTGTTCCATAGAGTTAGCTTTGGATCAGTGTGGAAGGGAGGGAGGGAGGGAGGGAGGGAGGGAGGGAGGGAGGGAGGGAGGGAGGGAGGCAGGAGAAGAAAGAAAGGAAAGGAGGGAGAGAGCGAGAAAGGACAAAGAAAGAAAGAAAGATTCCCTCAACCAAGCTCTTTTATTTATTTATTTATTTATTTATTTATTTATTGAACACAAAATTTTTGACAAGGTGTTGTGCAGAAAGGTACAGTTACATAGTAGGGCAGTGTGTACATTTCTTGTGATATCTTATGTCCTGTTTTTCTATCTCTTCTCTAGGTCAGGTAGACATATATACAATATACAATGTATCAAGAACATATAGAGTAGCCACGTGGCCACGCCCAAGAAAGTTCGCCTAGGGCTTTAAATGTAATGTCAATATTAGACCATATGTCGAGAGTAGTCTTATATGAACGTACGTACATAGCTTTTGAGCTATTTTATTCCCCTGAGAGGTCAATTTTTGACCTTTATATGTTGAGTAATTGTTTGGTTTTAGTTACATACTGTTGGGTCACTGCCCCAATCCTGTGGGGAATACTATTTGACAAGCAGTTTTTGGTTTCACAGACTTGGTCTCTACTGTCTCTCTGTCTCCCTTTGTTAACAGTCATATTACAGGGAGATCATGCCCCTTTGTTTTCTGTGTTCTAGGCTTGTTTTGCACAACATTATTTGTTCCAGTTCTGACCATTTCCCTGCGAATAACAATATTTCACCATTCCTAACCGCTATGTAGTATTCCATTGTGTATAAGTACCATATTTTTTTGATCCATTTGTCTGTGGAGGGGCATCTGGGTTGTTTCCATATTTTGGCAATTGTGAATTGTGCTGTGATAAACATGGAAGTACAAATGTCTTTTTGATATCTTGGGGTTTGCTGTTTAGAGTAGATGCCTAGGAGTGGTATGGCTGGGTCATA
Organism: Perognathus longimembris pacificus; assembly: GCF_023159225.1. Taxonomy (NCBI): domain Eukaryota; kingdom Metazoa; phylum Chordata; class Mammalia; order Rodentia; family Heteromyidae; genus Perognathus; species Perognathus longimembris. Next base: position 80,858 of record NW_025961287.1, on the reverse strand, counting down.
GGGTAGGTCTATATTGGGCTTTTTGAGAAACCTCCATACTGTTCTCCAAAGTGGTTGTACTAATTTACACTCCCACCAACAATGGAGAAGGGTTCCTCTTTCCCCGCACCCCCTCCAGCATTTGTTGTTGCCTGAGTTCAGAGTATAGGCCATTCTAACTGGGGTGAGGTGGTATCTCAGGGTTGTTTTTATTTGCATTTCCTTTACTAGCAGGGATGTTGAGCATTTCCTCATGTGTTTCTTTGCCATTTTTATATCTTCTCTTGTGAAGTCTCTCTTTAGCTCCTTTGCCCATTTCCTAATAGGTTTATTGGGCTTGGAGGGGCTTAGTTTTTTTAGTTCTCTGTAGATGACAGATATCAGGCCTTTGTCTGTTGCTGTGCTGGTAAATATCCTTTCCCATATCGTTGGCTGTCTTTCTATTTTGGTGGCTATGTACTTAGCTGTGTAGAAACTTTTTAATTTGTAGTAGTTCCACTTGTCGAGTCTCTCCCCTATCAGTTGTGCCCCTGGAACTCTATTCAGGAAGTTCCTTCCTGTGCCTATAAGTTCTAGCGTCTTTCCTACTCTGTCCTTCAGTAGTTTCAAGGATTCAGGTCTGATATTGAGGTCCTTGATCCATTTTGAGTTGATCTTGGTGCATGGCTTGGGTCTGCTTTGAGTTTTCTGCGTATGGCAGCCCAGTTCTCCCCACACCAGTAGTTGAAGAGGCTATGTTTATTCCATTGTATGTCTTTAGCTCCTTTGTCGAATATCAGTTGGCTGTAAGAGTGCGGTTTTATTTCTGGATCTTCAATTCTAATCCATTGGTCTTCCGATCTGTTTTTATACATATACCATGCTGTTTTCAAACAAGCTCTTTTATTGTTTCTTTTTTTTTTTTAAATTCCCATAGTGGGCCTTGAATGCAGGGCTTCATACTCTTTGCTAAATGCAAATAAGTTTGGGAAATATTTTTAGAAATACCACCTCTCCATCTAAGTAAAAGGAATGTGGAAGCAAGCTAGAAAAGGGGTCTCTCTCTCTCTCTCTCTCTCTCTCTCTGTCAAATGTGACAAGATAATAAATACAGATACAGTTGGCTTCTATATCCATAAATCTTAAATCTTTGGATTAAACCAATTGTGTATTAAAAATAGTGTTGGGCCTGTGACATTACATCTGTGTTGAACATGAACAGGCCCTTTTTTTTTGTCATTATTCCCTAAGCAATCCACTTGAAATTTACATTGCATGAAGTATTATTAATAACCCAGAGATGATTTAAAGTATAGGGAGCATAGGCATGCTCTGCTTTAGGGCCTGATCATCCTTGGACTTGGTATCTGAAGGGTTTGGAATTATTTCCCTTTGGACACCAGGGGCCGACTGTACTTTAGCCTTAGTGAATCATGTGGTCTGTGTTGAAGCTCCCCAGCCTGATAATTGCTAGTATTACATGAGACATAAATGAATGAGCATAGTTGTGTTCCAATAAAACTTTATTTATAAAAATGGATAATGGGGTTGATTTGGCCTAACAGCCATAGTTTGCTGACCCCTGAGATAAACAATCAATTTACAATAATTACCACATGTGTCCATTTTATAGGCAAGGCAATAAAAAAATAGGAGATTCAATTATTTGGTAGTAAAACCATATCCTGATTATTTTGGTTGCCAAGTTCATGTTCTTTGCGGTCAAGCACGATACCTGGGCTTCTCCCTCCTAAGGCTTGTGACCTGAAAGAGGAACTCATATGAGTGCCTTATCCTTAAAGATGATAGTAAATGCAGCAAGAATTGTGCACAATGCGTTTGAGAATAAGGCATGAAATTTTGACAGGAGAAATCAGAGTAAGTTTCCTTGTGGAAATAGTTGGAGTTAGCTGTTGAAGGAAGGTATAACTTTTAAGGGGTAGAAATGGAAATCAAAAGATCCATTTAGATGAAGTGAGAACCTCCAGGCAAGTTTAGAAAAGCATCTGGGAATCGAACTTCATCTGAACTTCGTGACCTTCTAGGGTGTTAGTGGAGATAAAAATGGATTAGGAAGAATCTTAGGATTAAAAATCTGGACTTGGAAAGGAGAAGCACAGACAGTTTGGGGGCATGATTGTCACACACACACACACACACACACACACACACACACACACACACACTCACTCACTCCAGTCCAGGAATGATTATCTGGTATTGCTGTGCAGAATGTTTTGAGTCAGGAAATAATGGTCAAGGAGAATTCACTCAGCGAGTTATTGCAGTATCTTTGCATGATGAACGAAGCGGAGGAAGCAGGCTGTATGAAGGATGTGATAAGCCATTCACAGGACTTGGAAACATGTAAGTGTGGGTGGAAAAGAAGTATGGCTTTGATAGGAAGAGACGGATGAATAACAATAATTGGAAAGCTAGGAGTGGGACAGGTGGTGAGGTTCTATCTTGGATCAGAAGTGAAGAGGAGAAATGTAAATATTGAAAAGGCAGTTGAAAATGTGGGTGTGGATGGAGTTGGTTCAAAGCCATCATTTATAGGTGCTTGAGCCAAAGAAGAGCTCAAAAGTCTGAGGATGTATAGATAGCTAAGGTTTCCCAGAGGAAGATCCAAGAGATGTAGATTATCAAGGACCAGGAGAGGGACAAGACAGCAAAGTGGAATGTGTACTTTTGTGGGGGATGGTGAAGTACCAGGATGGAATATTATAGTAGATGCATCAAGGGGTGGAGCTATTTCTAGGTAATTGGATGGCAAGGAAAATTACATGCTATTGGAGGGTAAGGACTACAGTCATTAGTTTCTATGAGGGGTTTCTTTAAATTAATTTTAATATGTAGTAAATATAAATAGAAGTGAAAAGCCTGTACATTATGGATATAATATTTTGGGGATTGTTTTTGATCTTTGACTCTAGATGCAGAATGTAGATAGTAGTGGAACAAAGAGAGAGCCGATACTTCCCGGAAAGGCCTCTGCATGTGGCAATCACAGGGCCTCCAGGTAGATCGTTATTGTTGATTAGTGTGTGGACCTCCAAGGAGTTGGATATTGAAGCCTAAGAAGGCCAAGAAGGGTCAGTTGAAATTTGTGTTGTTTTAAAGTTGATTAACTTTTCAGAGCCTAAGTAGCACAGATCACCTGGATCTAGTACATCTTGATTTCTCCCAAAGCTTTCCTAAAGAACACTCAGGTTGCAATGTGTTATGGTGAGATAATAGAGAAGCCACACTTTGAGGGGTCGAATCTTGGAGTCTTTACTAAAAGGCCGGCCACTGCATGGTGGACTCCTGTCTCAAAGACTTGTAGCCAGCAAATACACTTAACACAGGAAATAGGCCCAAGAGGAAAGAAATAACAAAAACAATACCAACAAACCAATTCAGCTCCAGTGGAGAGCTGAAGTGGGAGGCCATGGTGACCGGAAATGAGCCAGGAGACAGGACAGGAACATGGAGACACGTGGCTGATCTTGGCCTTCATAGGGTCAGGTCAGGGGACAGAGTCACAGGAAAACTCCCAGCCCCACATACTGGACTGACAGGTTCAGTAACCTATCAGCCAAGTGCCCGCCCCTGTCTCCAGGGATTCAGGTATGCCCACCACCTTGGGTGGGAGTCAGGGGTGTGTTCACCTTCCCCCATATGAAGATAAGATACCATTCCTTATGTGGACATCAGGAATAAGCTCAAGTACCAGCAAAACTTTTCTGTCTAGGGAAGACAGGCCTCAACCTTCCATATTGAGGATACTTAGAGGCTACTCTGGCTGGTGAGTCTAGCCATTTAGGAAATTAATCAAGGCAGAATCAGCATTCTCCATGAAATGCCTTCCTAAAGCTACTGCATCTGCATTTCTCTGTGGCAAAGCCCTCCTAGCTGACCTTGAGCTAGACATCAGCATTCCATGAATAGTCTCTCTCACTTCTAGGCTTTAGAGCCCTGGGTAGAGAATTCCCTCCAACCAGGCAAGAGGCACCAGCGTGGCTGTAAGAAGTTATTTAGACTCAGCCTCCTTACTTCACCAAGAGGAACATCCCTTCATTCTCTCTGCTTTTAGGATTCTTTGTTTGTTTGTTTCTCTGTGTACATGGCCAGGTGTTTGCATCTGAATTGATTCTACTTTTGGCTCTGCTGGGGGCCTCCTCTGGCAGGTCAGGTGCCAGCAGGCACAGTTGTTAAGTAACTGCTTCTAGTCATCACAATCCTGCTAAATTTGGAATATATATGAGTCTCAATTGAACCTCTATTGTGTGGAGAATAAAAGTACCTGATTCTGAAATTTCAAAATTCACTCACTTGTAGGACTAGGAAGACTGTGTGTTGATTATTGACCCCTCTCATAGAATTCTTTAAAAATTCATCCAAATGTTGTGCAGTGCTGTGAAAACTTAATTCTCTCCTGAGCCTTTTCTAGAACACAAAACAAAAGCAAAGCGTGACTAAGCTCCACACGGAAGTAAATGTTTTACATGGTTACTTTCTGAGATATAAATAAATCCAAGCAGCAACATACACATCCCAACACCATAAACACAATAGTACAAGTCATCAAAACCACAAGCCTAACTCTAGAGTTTCAGGTGGAATAGGGTTTACCAATCTATGCTAAAGACTTATTGTAACTAGTATTTTTTTCACACCTTGATTTGTGGCTTCACTGGTATCAAGGTTTTGGTCTCCAATGAATTTTCAAATAATTACAAAAAGTATCTTGAATGATTTTTTTTCCCCCTAATGGAAATCTGTCCCTCACCCTCATGGTTAAGTGGTTATATTGTACCTTAATGACCCTAAGGCAGATTCTCTGGAGCTCTTTGGAGATTCGATGTGTTGCTTGTACAGATAGGACCAAAAATCTAACTAGTAAAAAAAAGACTTCTTCAGGTGTGTCAGAGCTTTGGTCTTGACTCCTTCAGGTGTGTCAGAGCTTCGGTCTTTGAAATGTTTCTATGTATAGTAATCTTCTTTGATCTTACAATAGGGTGTAGGTAACCCAGAATTTAATAAATCCTTGTTGCAGATAAACAGACAGGATTTAGACAGGCCAATGAATTGGGCTTGGATCACTCAGGGTTGAAGGTCAGACTTTTCAGCTCCAAATGTATTAGCTTTTCAGTTCGTCCTTGGGTGGCATTTTTTACATTAGTGTTGTGGTTGCTGTTGTTTTACTTTTCGTTTTATTTTCTTGTTTTCATTCTTAAGCCCTGCAATGTATATAGGCCTTGTATAACACTATGCTGGTTTTTTGAAGTGCATTGATTGTGGAGGGCCCAGAAGTAGAAACCACAGACCTTAAGTGACAGTTGCACTTATCCGAGGTTTGACCTTTATTGAATGGAGGTCTCTTGTTAGAAGGGATGTGTGGAGTTAAAAGGCCTGCCAACTTTTCAGGAAAAAAAAAAGGAAACTCCTGGGGTCCCCACATGGAGAATGATAATAGTGACTTGTGGGAAAGAAGTGCTTGCCGATCCTGTGACTGTGTGAGTCTGGGGAGGTGATTTTGCTTGGGGTCCTGTGGGCATGGCTGCCTTGGATGCAAGCTGCTGGCCCTCCATGCCTGTAGGTTTTGCATATGAGAAGTCAACCAACTTCTGATGAAGTCACATCTGTATTATAGATGGACAGGCTTTCTTCCTTGTGTTCCTTCCTTCCAAACAATGTAGTATCAGAACTATATTCATTGCTTTGGCATTATATTGAATCTTACACATAATGAGATATTTAATATATTTGGAGCTCCTTCTGTGCAAATGCTATGCCATTTTGGTCTTTGGTAGGGGGTCCTGGTCCCCCATTCCTTCCATCCATTGATGCTAAGCGATGGCTGTGATTGTCTTTTTTTTTTTGCTTTGTTAGGCAATTCCTTTATACATTACTTAGACAATAAAATATGATAAATAAAAATAAAGATTAAGTTCCATTGCGTATATGTACCACATTTTCTTGATCCACTCATCTACTGTGGGGCATCTGGGTTGGTTCCATACTTTAGCAATAGTAAATTTTGCTGCGATGAACACTGGTAGTGTTCTGCTGGTAGTCTTAGTGTTGTCTTGCTTGTAGTCATTTGAGTAATTGCTCAAAAGCGGGCTGCTGGGTCATAAGGGAGCTCTATGCTTAGCCTTTTGAGGAACCACCACACTGCTTTCCAGAGTGGCTGAACAAGTTTACACTCCCACCAACAGTGTAGTAGGGTTCCCTTTTGGCCACATCCTCTCCAGCATTTGTTGTTATTAGTTTTCTTGATAATGGACATTCTTACTGGGGTGAGGTGTAATCTGAATGTTTTGATTTTGCATTTCTTTTTAAAAATTAATTAATTAATTAATTTTCAAAGTGATGTGTAGAAGATTGTCTTTATAAACAATTTTGTTAGCTCTTTTTTTTACAGAAATCACTCTGTTACCCAGTCATGGTGGCTTTCCGCACTTGTAAGCATGTACTTTAGTTACACTGAGCCCTTATATTCCTGCAAAATGGAACTTCATGACATTGCTAATATCTGAGGCATGAAGTAGTCTTTAAATATTTTTCACCCTGGAAGCGGGCCCAACAAATAGCTTATTCCTTGCCCTGTACCACTCAGCATATAAATCCTGAGTTCCTGCTGACCAAAGATGACGTAAAGTACAAATCAATAAGCATTTTGTTTCTGTAATTTGTTAGAATGAGATGATGGGTGAAGGAGAATTCCTTGATAAGGGTTCAAAAAAACACTCTCATTATCCCGTGGATTAAGAGAGCTACACTACAGTTTGACTCATTTGCTGAGCACTGGGTCATTATACTGCACTTACAGGCTTTGTCAGACTGCTTTCTTGAGATAATAATTCACACAGCAGACACCATGTGAATTGTATGATTTTGGGGGGGCACATTATGGTTTTTTGTGTATTATTTTTTAAATAAATGCAATATATTAAAAAGTACCATCCTGATCATTTTTAATGTACAGTGGCATTAATTACACTTACAAGTTTTTGCATCCTCTATCACTATCTATTTCTAAAACCTTTAATCATCCCACACTGAAACTCTGTCCATAAAACCACAGCTGAATGGCGGTTTCCATGTACTTTGCTTAATTACCTTCAGGTGTATGTCAGAGCTTTGAGGGAGATTTCATCTTCTCTTCTAGGAGAGATGTCTTCTTTCAGGAGAAATTGACATGGTACCGAACATATAGCAGGTACCCTTAAGAACAGCCTCTGAGAATATTATTAGGGATGTGGGGCCATGAATGGGGACTCTTAAGATCCACATTTGTGGGAGAAGGGAAGGGGGCAGGACTGAGGAGAAGAAGGAGATCTGCTGGGTTGCTGTCATAAAGTTTCATCCTACTTGGTAGAACTATGAGCCTGAGATTCTGAGTCAAAGTGCTGTGGTTTGAATGTTCCCTTCCAAAACTCATGTTGAGATTTAATTATGGTATGAATAGGTAGGTAGTATCTTTTGTGGTATGTATGGTTTGCTTTCACCTTCTTGGGAGTGGGTTGGTTCTGGGAGCTCCTGATGAAGCTGCACCTCTCCTTCTCTCTGACTCATACACACTGACCCTTCTGTCATGTTGTGCAGATGCTGGGGCAAAAATGCTGTCTATGGACAGGTCATTAAATGTTGCTGCTCATTAGCCCTGCCTTTTCACCTTCAAACATACTGAGGCTGACATCATTGGCACAGAGTAGGAAATGGGTGCTGGAAGTTTCCAAGGTTCTACTGGGCAACACAGATTGAGAATAACAGCTCTCAGTCTTGAAGGGACATCGGTAGAGTGGTCTGCCAAACCTACCATCTTCTCTAATCATCTTAGGTGTTGAATGGTTCTCCTCTTTACCAAATTAAAGACAATTATTCATCACCACAGTGGGAAATGCCCATACCTCAGATTCAGGCTTGAACACAGCTCATTCATCCACTGATGAAGTTCGTATCTATGTTCTTCTAAGCCTTTTCGATGGGTAATGAATGGACAATGCATTTGGGGGAGGGGGGAGGGGGGGCATGTAACAAATCAGTAGGAAAATAGAGAGCATCTCCAAAAGATAAGTCATTCATAATGAAGGAATTCAATCTTTAAACATTTGAAAATATATTATCAAATGAGGACTCTATTTGCTTAGGATACTGGCAATAGAGCTCAGTAATGATATTTTAGTACTCAGAAGAGATTTTAATACTCTGAGGAGAGGATAGACTGGTATGGTAGAGTATGTGGCGAGATGCATAAGGATTCTTGAAAAGGAAATATCTTGAACTCAAGCCCTTGCATTCACTCTTGTTTGTTTTTCACTTAAGATGGGTAGGTACTCTTCCATTTGAGCCATGCCTCCACTTTGACTTTTTGGATTTGTCTTCTTGAGCTGCCATTATATCGTAAAGCTCAGATCCCAGTCTCCTGAGTAGTTAAGATTATAGGCATGAGCTGTCAGTGTCAGGTTTTAATATCTTCTTCATCAGTCTTCTTTTTGGTAAGTACTGAGTAGAGATGGAACATAGGTTTATGCTAGGCAAGTGCTATGCCCTCTGACACACTAAATCTAACATTGATGCTGAGGAAACCATAGACAAGTATGGAAACCTAATGCAGATGGTGTAATCACTGAGTCTTGCTGACAACAGTACATATGAGGAGTTACATCAGTGTTTATGAACAGGGTATGGGCTAATCAGGTTCTGTTACGTACCTAAGTGCTTTAAACTCTGAGAAATACATAAAATCAGATTTGCATTTTAAATGCCTGGAAGAAAAACATCACATGGTAATAGTAGTAAGCAATGTTATTTCTCCTAAAAGAATTCTAGATAATTCTAGATAAATTATATCTCTAACCTACACATTTTCATAATATACAGATTAAAACACTCCCACATGTTCATTCAATTTGTGAATTTCACCCGCACACCTACACACACACATACACACATATACACACATACACATAGCATAGAGCTTGCATAGTGCCATGTGCCAGTGGTTGATGCCTGTAATCCCAGCTACTCAAGAGGCTGAGACCTGAGGATTTCAATTCTAGGTTGGCTGGGAAAGGAGAGTCCATGAGACTCTCATTTCCAATTAACCAAAAAGCCAGACAGCACTTAGGCTCTGATTCAAGCCCCAGTTCATGCACACACACACATACACACACACACACACACACACACACACACACACACACACAGAATGCATACAGGCAGTTCTAGAATTATATACTTCCAAAATTACACACACACACACACACACACACACACACACACAGAATGCATACAGGCAGTTCTAGAATTATATACTTCCAAAATTACACACACACACACACACACACACACACACACACACACATACACTTCTTTCTCCTCCCTTGCCCTCCCTCCACCTATTCATCTAGCAGTCTAGAAAATGGAAAGTACTATAAGCAATTCGTGGTCATTCCCAGAATTTGGGAGTGATGGGTGATTTTTATTTTTTAAGTACTTATACTTTACAAAGCTTTATACTGAGATTGTATCACCCTTACAATGACAAGGAAGTAATGGTTTCTAATATATCAGTGTTCTTGCCTGACCTAGTTTCCTTCCAGTCTTGCATTCATCTCCTAGGAAGGACCTTCTGGGTTGTATACCTTCCTCCATATTTGTCTTCCTTCCTTCTTATTAAAATAATCACTCGTGTGCTTTACCAGGTTAGGGGCAATTATTCTACTCATGCATTTGTGACACACTGTACACATTTACTCACTTTATATGCTAATTCTTTTCCTATGTCCAACCTTTCAATAAGACATTTCCAGGCAATAATGTATCCCCCAAAATATTGATACTGCATTAAGTCATTCCATATTCACCCTTGGGAAAAGTCTTGAGGTTGTAAGACTTTCCAGACACATGGGATATTCATAACGAGCCATGCTGGCTACCACTTCAGCAGGCAGATGCTCTTCAAGTGAAAAAGCTCACAACCCTTAGGCTCTCCATCCTGCTCTTGCTTAGGCTACACTGGGATGCCCACCTTATATACTTATTGTGGATCTCATTACATTTTCTTGTAAGTGGTTGACAGTGACCATCATTTTTAGATCACTGATAGGCAATGTGGTCATATCTACCCAACCCATCTCCACCAGATATGGTCTTCGCCTCTTTGCATTCATGCCCTCCATAAATAGATGAAGCTAGAAGTGACCACATGTCATTTCCAAGACTCAATTACAAAAGATGGCAGTTTTCATCTTGGATACCTCCTCTTGGAAAGCGTGTAGTGAAGAAAGTCAAGCCATGTACTGGGAGAAGCGCCATCTTGCCATTGCTAATGAAACACAGAAGCTGGCCTGGCAGCCTCATGCATGGGACTGGCAGTAGACACGCCCCTCTGAGTCTTCAGATATTGTCAGCCCAGTTTGATTGAGAGCCCATAAGACCCCAGCCAGAAGTGTCCATATAATTGCCTTCTAATTCCTGACTCTCAGGAGCCATGCGAGACAATAAATGTACTACAAGTGGAGGGCCAGTGTACTAGAAATGAAAAGGTGAAATTGACTTTGAACACAGCATGGACAGTGAGCACTGAGGAATGTGTAGGTAAAAGCTCAACATGCTTTGAATTGGGTCTATTGAAGCTTGTACACTGAGGATGCTGACTGTGAAGCCTAAAGGAAAATGAGCAAGCTCCTCTTGGAAACTGGGAAAAGAATCCTTGCTATGTAGTGGCTATATATAGACACATATCTCACCTATGTATTTCCACTTTCACAGAAAAAATTTTAAAATGTACCTGATGAACGGGGTAATGTGGTTAGGATTTCTGACCACGGTGTTGAAAATAATTTCCAATTGCTTTTTACTAATTGCTAAATAACAAGGAGGTAAAGCCAGGGGTGGTGCTGTGCCTGTAATCCCAGCATTGCAGAGCTGAGCAGGAAGATAGAGATCTAAAGGCCACCTAGACTATAAGGCAGGTTCAAGGACAGCCTTGTCCTGGATCCTTACTTACAATTGTGGAACCAGTGATAAGACAGAAAATGTGGTACATATGTACACACAGTAGAATTCTCCACATATGTCAGAATGAATGATATTGTACAATTCATTAGGAAATAGACAGACGTAGAAAAAATTATATCAAGTGAAATAATCCAAACCCAGAGAAACACAGGTTGCCTGGTTTCCCTCATTTGTGATTGCTAGAATGTACCTATAAATTTACAAGTAAACACACTGGGTGGTTAAAAAAAGAAATAAATACTCTGGGATATGATAAATTATACAGATCTCTAGACATTCACACCGTGAGACCAAAGGAGGGTGTTCTTAGGACAGGAACACAAAGGTGCAATACCTAGGTACATATGATCATATGAAATAATATTTATCGAAATGAATTTCAGGAAATGGAAACAAGAGGTGTTTCTTTGTTGTTCTTTTTTGTTTTCTTTTCCTTTTGTCTTTATTTTTCTGTCTTTGGGAGGGCAAAGGGAAGCACAGAAATGGTGGGACAAAGGATGAACGAATGCTGCAGTGGTTCTCACTAGACACTGTGTTGAAAACGAACTACACAACTTGTGAGAGGGGATGGGATGGGAAAACTGGGAGAGAGTGAGGGAAGGGGTGACACTGTCCAATGAGAAATATAGTCATAACCTGATCCATATAATTGTATCCCCTCTGTACATTAATTTTATAGTAATAGTAATAATAATAATAATAATAATAATAATAATAATAATAATAGAGTACCAACTGAAAACCGAGAGGTTTATTCTTGGCCAAGAGTAGAAGTGAGAGATAAACTTACAAATTAGTTTTGCCACACTTCAGAATCAAGAGGTTCCAGACACAGTAACAGAACTGAGGAGTCAGGTTAGGTATAACATTTTCAAAAGTCATGTTGCCTTACTCATTTTATGGTTCTTTCTAGGCATCACCATGGCGATTGTGAATTGTCTTGGTACCTGAGGGTGTATCATTTAACATGCGATAGGGTTATAATGAAGTCAAAGATCCAACCTGTTCCAGGTAGTCCATCTGAAGAGAGGCTTCTGGTCTACAGGCATCCCATCCTGAAAGACAAACAAGGTTAGGGTGGGGTGGGAATGCAGCTAGGTCACCTAGGCAGTACCCAGGACAACACCAAGCCCTAACTTACAGGTTGAAGCTCTGAACTTGTTGCTGATGCTGTAATGGAATGGGACTTTGGAACTGGTGTGTATTGTGTGTAGAATGAGGTTCTTTTGGTGCACGAGAGTGAACTATGTAGTAGGCAATGATCCCCGGCCAGTGATCCCCGATGCCTGGCAATCACAGAGTGGTAAATCCCTTCCCTCTCCCCCACTCTACCAAGGTTGGTCTGTGTGCAGTAGCATATGGTAGAAACCATGGCATGCCACTGTGGGGATTAGCTTATTAAAGTCTGCAGCTTCCATTTTGGGCATGCTCTTCCTTGGATCACTCACTGTGGGCAGAGCCAGCTGTCATATGTTAAGGACACTCAGGCAGCCTTGTAAAGGCCCAGATGGTGAAAAACTTCCAGCCAGTGGCCATGCAAGTGAGATTTCTTGTATGTGTGCCATCCAATCCCAAGCCAGGCTTTATATGGCACAGGGTGGACCCAATGCTGGTCTGGACCCAATACCTGAGAAGCCCAAGATACTATATAGCAAAGAACTGCCACTGGAGCTGCAGACTGCTATCCTTAGAAAGGCCTGCTTTGTAAGATGGGTTCTTGGCTGTCCTCTGGAAATTTGGGGTTAAGGGGAGAGGTCCTTATTTTTCCCTAACAAATAAGAGTAGCTCAGTGTGTATAAACATTAAACCAAGTTATTGATGCTCTGGGTGTCTGGAGTTGAATATGTTCTAGGCACAGGGTGTATGCATGAGCAGCCCCCAGCCTCTCTTCAGGGCACCAAGTTTGTAGAGAGGTCTCCAGGAGATGACATTTCCCTCAGGTTGTCAGAGTGCAATACTGGAGGCACTGAGCCTAGGCTGTGTGATTTCAAGGAGGAAGGAGCCTGCAGTCCGGTACTCTGTTCCCTATCCAGCAAAGCAAAAGCTGCTGATTTCACTTTGTACCATTTGTTGTAATACATCATGGCTATGAGAACTACTCTTGGAGTCTGAGAATCTTCCTGGCCTTCCACAGACCTGAGTGGTTTAGTGCAGCCTTTGCCTGCAGAGAATCCCTGAACTAGATCACTGATATTCTCCCAGATTACAGATCCTCAGGAATCAGCCAGTGACAAATATTTGTTATTTTCTCACTGCATTTTTTTTTGTTGTTGTTGGCCAGTCCTGGGCCTTGGACTCAGGGCCTGAGCACTGACCCTGGCTTCTTTTTGCTCAAGGCTAGCACTCTGTCACTTGGGCCACAGCGCCACTTATGGCCGTTTTCGGTATATGTGGTGCTGGGAAATCGAACCCAGGGCTTCATTTATAAGAGGCAAAGCACTCTTGCCACTAGGCCATATCACCAACCCCTTCTCACTGCATTTTAGGATAGGTTATTATGCAGCAAAAGATAACCACTCTAAACAAAGGAATTCTTCCCTTCTTCTTAGCATGTGGCTATGTTTTGGGAAGGATTTGAGTGGGTCTCCTGAAGATTCATTTGCTGGAAGGTGGGGCCCACAGGATGTTGTGTTGTTAATGTAGAACCTTTAAGAAGTGGAGCCTATGAGAATGTAATTGCACTGTTGGGTTCTCAGGAGAGCTGGTTGTTATGGTTTTATGTTTTTTTTTAATTTTTTTTATTATTAATTGAACATAAAAAATTTTTTACAAGGTGTTGTGCAAAGAGGGTGCAGTTACATAGTAGGGCAGTGTGTACATTTCTTGTGATATCTTACAACCTGTTTTTCCGTCCCTTGTCTAGGTCAGGTAGACCCATATGCAATATACAATGTATCAAGCACATATACAGTGTTCACAGACTTGGTCTCTACTGTCTCTCCATCTCCCTTTGTTAACAGTCATATATCAGGGAGATCATGCCCCTTTGTTTTCTGTGTTCTAGGCTTGTCTCACTCAACATTATTTGTTCGAGTTCTGACCATTTCCCTGCGAATAACAATATTTCACCATTCCTAATCGCTATGTAGTATTCCATTGTGTATAAGTACCATATTTTTTGGATCCATTCATCTGTGGAGGGGCATCTGGGTTGTTTCCAAATTTTGGCTATTGTGAATTGTGCTGCGATAAACATGGAAGTACAAATGTCCTTTTGATATCTTGGGTTTTGCTGTTTAGGATAGATGCGTAGGAGTGGTATGGCTGGGTCATAGGGTAGGTCTATATTGAGCTTTTTGAGAAACCTCCATACTGTTCTCCAAAGTGGTTGTACTAATTTGCACTCCCACCAACAATGGAGAAGGGTTCCTCTTTCCCCACAGCCCCTCCAGCATTTGTTGTTTCCTGAGTTCAGAGTATAGGCCATTCTAACTGGGGTGAGGTGGTATCTCATTGTTGTTTTTATTTGCATTTCCTTTACTAGCAGGGATGTTGAGCATTTCCTCATGTGTTTCTTTGCCATTTTTATATCTTCTCTTGTGAAGTCTCTCTTTAGCTCCTTTGCCCATTTCCTAATAGGTTTATTGGGCTTGGAGGGGCTTAGTTTTTTGAGTTCTCTGTAGATGACAGATATCAGGCCTTTGTCTGTTGCTGTGCTGGTAAATATCCTTTCCCATATCGTTGGCTGTCTTTCTATTTTGGTGGCTATGACCTTAGCTGTGCAGAAACTTTTTAATTTGTAGTAGTCCCATTTGTTGAGTCTTTCCCCTATTTGTTGTGCCCCTGGGACTCTATTCAGGAAGTTCCTTCCTGTGCCTATAAGTTCTAGTGTCTTTCCTACTCTGTCCTTCAGTAGTTTCAAGGATTCAGGTCTGATGTTGAGGTCCTTGATCCATTTTGAGTTGATCTTGGTGCATGGTGATAGGCTTGGGTCTACTTTGAGTTTTCTGCATATGGCTGCCCAGTTCTCCCAGCACCAGTAGTTGAAGAGGCTATGCTTATTCCATTGTATGTCTTTAGCTCCTTTGTCGAATATCAGTTGGCTGTAAGAGTGCGGTTTTATTTCTGGATCTTCAATTCTAATCCACTGGTCTTCCGATCTGTTTTTATACCAATACCATGCTGTTTTTGTTATGATGGCCTTGTAGTAGAGCTTGAAGTCTGGTATGGTGATACCTCCTGCACTATGTTTTTTGCCTAGAATTGCTTTGGCTATTCTAGGTTTTTTGCTGTTCCATATGAATTTATGGATTGGTTTCTCTATTTCAGTGAAGAATGTGGCTGGGATTTTGATAGGTATTGCATTGAATTTGTATAACAATTTGGGCAATATGGCCATTTTCACTATATTGATTCTGCCTACCCATGAGCATGGGAGGTCTTTCCATCTCCTTGTGTCTTCTTTGATTTCCCTTATTAGATTTTTGTAGTTTTCATTGAATAGGTCCGTCACGTCCTTGGTTAAGTTGATCCCTAGGTACTTTATTCTTTTTTTGGCTACTGTAAATGGAATTGTTTCCATAATTTCCTTTTCTGTTTGTCTATTGCTGGTGTACAGAAAAGCTGCTGACTTTTGTGGATTGATTTTGTATCCTGCTACTTTGCCAAATTGGTTTATTAGATGTAGGAGTTTGGGTACTGAGTTTTTTGGGTCCTTGAGATATAAGATCATGTCGTCTGCGAATAGGGATAACTTGATTTCTTCCTTGCCGATGTGGATCCCTTTGATGTCCTCCTCTTGCCTTATTGCCATGGCTAGGGATTCCAGTACTATGTTGAACAGAAGTGGGGAGAGTGGGCATCCTTGTCTTGTTCCTGTGTTTAGGGGGAATGATTTAAGTTTCTCTCCATTTAATATGATATTAGCAGTTGGTCTGTTGTATATGGCTTTTATTGTTTTGAGGAATGTTCCATCTATTCCTGTTCTCTCCAAAGCTTTTAATAGGTATGGATGTTGTATTTTGTCGAAGGCTTTTTGGGCATCGACTGAGATAACAATGTGATTCTTGATTTTAGTTCTGTTTATGTGGTGAATTACATTGATTGATTTACGGATGTTGAACCATCCTTGTGACTGAGGGATGAAGCCTACTTGGTCATGATGTATGATATTCTTAATCAGTTTCTGGATCCTATTGGCTAATATTTTATTGAGAAGCTTTGCATCTGTGTTCATTAGTGATATTGGTCTGTAGTTCTCTTTTTTTGTTGGATCTTTGCCTGTTTTGGGGATGAGTATGATATTAGCTTCATAGAATGAGTTTGGGATTTCTCCCTCCGTTTCTATTTCGCGGAAGAGTTTGAGGAGTATTGGAATTAGCTCCTCACTAAAGGTTTTGTAGAATTCATTGGTGAATCCATCTGGGCCTGGGCTTTTCTTAGTAGGGAGGTTCTTGATTACCTCCTGTATCTCACCGTAAGTTATTGGTTTATTTAGTTGATTTATTTCTTCTTGGTTCAGTTTGGGCAGTTTGTACTTCTCTAAGAATTGATCCATTTCTGTAAAATTATTGTTTTTTGCTGAGTAGAGGTTTTGGAAATAGCTCCTTATGATTGTTTGAATATCGTGTGTACTTGTTGTAATTTTTCCTGTGGAGTCCCTGATTTTACGAATATGAGTCTCTTCTCTTCTTTTTTTTGTGAGTCTTGCAAGGGGTCTGTCAATTTTGTTTATTTTCTCAAAGAACCAGCTTTTAGTCTTATTTATTTGTTGAATGGTCTTTCTATTTTCAATCAGATTTATCTCTTCTTTAATCTTTGTAATCTCTCCCCTCCTAGTCGTTTTAGATTCTGTCATTTCTTGTTTCTCCAGTTGTTTTAGTTTCATCGTGAGGGTATTCACCTGCTCTGCTTCCATTCTTTTAATGTGGGTACTGAGTGCAATGATCTTGCCCCTCAATACTGCCTTAGCTGTGTCCCATAGGTTTCTTTGTGATGTGTTTTCTTTGTCATTGTGGCTTATGAATTCGTTGATTTCATCTTTAATTTGGTCTGTGGCCCAAGTGTTGGATAGCAGCGTGGGGTTTAGCCTCCAAGAGTGTGTATAGGCTCTGTGGTATCCTTTGTTGTTGAGGGTTACCTTTAATCCACTGTGATCAGATATAATACATGGGATGATGTCAATACTTTTGTATTTGCTGAGGTTCTTTGTGTGGGCTATGACGTGGTCTATTTTGGAATATGATCCATGGGCTGCTGAAAAGAAGGTGTATTGGGTCTCTGTAGGGTGGAAGGTTCTATATAGGTCTGTTAGATCCATTTGGGAAATGGTGTTATTTAGGTCCTCAGCTCCCTTACTAATCCTCTGGGTGTTGGATCTGTCTCTTGGAGAGAGAGGAGTATTAAAGTCACCCACTATGATTGTGTTTGCATCTTTCTTGCTCTGTAATTCTGTGAGAATTTGCTTGACATATGTCGGGCCTCTTTTGTTCGGTGAGTATACATTTATCACCGTGATGTCTTGATTCTGGATTTTTCCTTGTATTAATATGTAGTGTCCTTCTTTGTCTTTTTGAATGCACTTTAAAGAGAAGTCCAGCTTGTCTGAGATCAGAATGGCTACACCTGCCGTTTTGATGGGTTCATTTGCTTGGTAGATCTTGCTCCATCCTTTCATTCGAAGCCTGTTTTTGTCCCTTGCTGTAAGGTGGGTCTCTTGTAGACAGCAGATGTCAACTTTTTGTTTGCTGATCCATTCTTCCAGTCTGCTCCTCTTGATCGGGGAGTTTAAGCCATTTATATTTAAAGAGATCAAGGATAAGGGTGTTTTTTCTCCTTCCATTTTCTTGTTGGGCTGTTTTTTCCTGTTTTTTTTTTTTTTTCTTCTTGTCTTTAGTGAGCTGGTCTTTCTGCTGGACTTTGGCTATTGAAGATTCTTTCTGATTCTGTCTGTGTGTCTTTTACGATCTCTGTTGGGTGGGCTTCCCCTCTTAATATTCGCTGTAGGGCTGGTTTTTTATTCACATACTCCTTTAGCTCCTCTTTGGTGTGGAAAGATCTGGTTCTCCCTTCGAATGTGAACTCCAGTTTCGCTGGATATTTGATCCAAGGTTGTAAATTGTTATTCTGAAGTACTTGGATGGTGTTCTTCCACTCACTTCGAGCTTGGTAAGTTTGTGTGGATAAGTCGGATGTTATTCTAATCCTCTTCCCATTGAAAAAAGTTTCCTTCTTCGCTTTGGCTGAATTCAGAATTTGCTCTTTAATCTTGAGGTCTGTAGTCTTGAATATTATGTGCCTTGGGGTGGTTTTCCTGGGGTCTGGCCTGCCAGGTGTCCTATAGGCTTCGGTTACCTGGATGGGGTCCCCTGTGAGATTGGGGAAGTTTTCTGCAATAACTTTATTGAGAACATGATTAAGCCCTCTGCTCTGATATTCGGCTCCTTCTTCTATTCCAATTATGCGCAGATTATATCTCTTGTCTTTGTCCATTAGTTCCTGGATTAGTCTTCCCTGAAGCTTCACCTTTTCTTGGAGTGTGGTCATTTTCTGGTTGTTGTCAGCTGCTTCATCGTCCAGGCGAGAGATTCTGGATTCCATATGGTCCACTCTTTGTGTTATGGTTTCAATTGCGGAGTTTATGGATGTCAGAGAGCTATTCATGGTTGTCATATCAGCTCTGATCGTGGAAATTTCTTCCTTTAAAGAGTTGTATTTTAAATCTATTTTTTCATGCATTTCAATTCTCAGGGTGTGGAGATTTTCTTTAAAGGCGGCTTGCATTGTATCCATTTTTGCTTCCATTTCTTTAAACGAGGCTTGCATTGTATCCAGTTTTGCTTCCATTTCTTTCTTGGCTTCCTGGGTGTCCTTCCAGATTTCCGCTCTAAACTCCTGGAATTGTTTTCTGATTTCATTTCTGACGCTTTCGATCATTCCTGTTAACATGGCCTCATTTGCTTTTTTATTCTCCATCTCCTCTTCAGTCGTGCTGCTTTTTGGAGCTGGCGAGTTGGCTTGTCCTTTGATGAACTGAGTTATGTTTCTTTGTGATTTGCGCATCTGGAGGGCTGTGTAGATCTTCCCTCCCTTCTGTGTAGGCGTGTCTACGGCAGCAGGTGCTGTCGCTGTGGCCCCGCCCACCAGTGCAGGGCACGCCTACCAGAGCGGGCGCTTTCGCCAGGGTCCTGCCCTCCTGTGCACTGTGAGTCCCCTACAACAGGCACTTTAGCGGGGTCTGCCTCCCAGAGCGAGCCCTGGGTTGTTGGGTTGTGCTTGCGCCCTCCCGCGAGTCCGTTGGGGGGGGAGGCAGTATGTGTGGGGCCCAGTGGGATCGACTGTCCGGGTGTGGCTTGGCACCCTCAGACCTCGCCTCCGCTGCGAGGAGGGGGAACGAGATCAGGCTCAGGTGACCCTGCTGGGCTGGTATTGCCCACCAGCGCCTGTGATTTTAGTTGTAAGAGTCCTCAAAGTCTAGGCGCCTCGGGTGGGGCTTGCCCTGCCGGCCGTCCCCCGGCCCCTGTTGGGAAGGGGACGGGGCCGGTTCTGCCAGTTCAGGAACCTTTGGGGGCTTGGGGCTGTTCCGCCCTTCCCCTGCTAGACTGGCTTCCCAGCGCCTGATGGGAGCTTCCCGCCTGATTTGGGGATTCTTTGTTCCCACGGGAGTGGGGAGGGGGAGGGAGGAAGATATAGCTTCTTTGTCGGGCTTGGGTCTCCCGTTGGGGGAAGGGATTATGGGGGACTCACTTTTGCTGCTTTGTGTGTGTGTGTCCCGCGCCGCCGTTGGCCCTTCAGGGGTTGGCGAAGTGTCGTGGTGGCTTCCCCCGTTCCCTCTTTCTGCCGCGCTGGGTTCCCTTGTCCGAATCCGGTGTGGACCCGAACTTCTCGTCGCTGCCGGTTGTGTCTTGGTCCGCACCCTGCCTTGTGTCCGTGGGGTCTCCCGCTATATGGATTCTGCGCTACTGGCAACCTGTCTGCCGATCGCCGGGTTTCCCTTTCCCAGCCTGACCCTGTTTGGGCCAGGGTCGGCTGGTGGGGGGAGGGTGCCCCGATGAATCTCCGGCTCCGTGTAGGTTTTCAGTTCTTCTTTTTTGCTCCTTTTTGTTTTCCTGTGTTTCTCCACTGCTTCTGGATGCTGGTTTTGCTGGGTTCTTGGTGGAGTGTTGGGTGTTGGAGTTCCCAGTTCGCTATTCAGTTGGTGCGAGTCGGGGTGCCTCCCTATTCTTTCGGCGCCATCTTTCTCCTCAGGACATTTGTTATATGATGTGTGGACTGACCTTCCTGTTTCCTTTCTCCTCTGTCAAGTTGTGAAGTGGCCACTGGGCCTTCGTCAAGAGCTGGAACCATGCTGTTTGGGGTTGTGAGCCAAATGAACCTTTTTCTATTTTTATGCAGCCTCGAGTATTTTCTTATAGCAACACCAAGTGAGCAATGTCATTTATTGAATGGGTTGAGAGTATTTTCTTGCCTGTGAAAAATTTTGTAGTCTTTTTGGTTCCTCTGGTTCCTTGGCTGAAGAAATCTATACCTTTGCTTGGTGTTGTGAAGAGGGCTTGCCATACTTTTCTTTCTTTTGGTCTGGAAGAACCAGTCCCAGAAGCAGCAACCTGCCCCAAAGCTAGCATTTCCACTACATTCTTAACTGAATGAGATCCATGGTTGTAAGGATCAGGGTATGTCTGTGCCTCTTATCTGTCACTTTCTTCTCAGTTCTCCTGAATTTTTTCCCTCCTCTCTTCTACTGGTGGTGATACCTACTCATCTCATTGAGATACAGACTTCTCCCTGATGAAAAATTGATTACCAAGTGTTTCAGGGCCTTATAAGATATTTATATTTCCTCATTGATTCCCGCTGCTTAGTTTATCATGTGAGCACCTTGAGGAAAGTTCAGAAAAACAAACTTTCTTCTTTACATTGCACCCTACATTCCCCACTTCTGCAAATTATCTTATATACAAAGATAGGGACCTTTCAGGTGAAGATGACTTTATTGTGACTTGACATATTATTGTTGTTGTTAGTTGCAGCACTGGGTTTGAAACCAGGGCCTTGTGTTTAAAGGTTGGTACTTTACCATCTGAGCCATTCTCCCATACCTTTTTGCTTCAGTTCCTTTTTTTTTGTCCTGTTGATACTGGGATTTAGATAAGGACCTAACACTCATGATCAGCTTTGTCACTCATAGCTGGTGCTCTACCACTTGAGATAACCATCCTGACATCAGGAAAATGTTTGCTTTGAATCACATTTTCAGGAGGTCCAGTCTATAGTTGCTTGGCCTTATTGCTTTGGGCCTGTGGCAGCACAGAACCTCATGGTCAGAGTGCATTATGGAGGCCTGTTTACTTCATGGCAGTTGGGGAACCAAAGGAAGAAAGAAGAGGGGCCAGGGTCATGAAATCCCCTGCATAGGCATGGCACCAATGACCTAACTTCCTTCCCATAGGCCTCACCTCTTAAAGCTTCTACCCTTTTCACTGGGTAGAACAAGTTTTTGTAGTGAGGAAGAGTTCTCACTGGAACTTTACTGTTCCTCAACCCTTTACTAGCTGGTTTGTTGAGAAGAGTAAATGAGTTAAGAAGCTGAAAGCACTCAGTAATCCATAGGGTCATGTAAGCAAACATTGCAATAGCAATCACTCTGAAGCCATTTTCCCTGTCCAGTAAACTTGTTAATCATTACATCACACATGTAAAATAACATGCACATTATATATTGTTTTTATCAGTCCTTGCATCAGCGAACCACAAACACAGCAATCTCAGTACGTGGTCATTCCTGCAGAGAATATGTAATCTTACAGATTTCAAAGGCAAAAAAGAATAATTCTGTAGAAAGAGTTATGTTATCAACAATGAAGAAATGACAGTCTATTAGAACCTCATCTTTCATATATATATATATATATATATATATATATACATACACATATATATGAATACATACATATATGAATACACACACACACTCACACACACACACACAATGTACATAAGGCTTGATGCAGGCCCTGATGTGCTGTTTTAGCTATTTCCTGGTCCAACTCTTCACCACAGTAGGTACTCAATAAATAATCACCAATAAATGTTCATAAGCACACATGCCCATGCTCTGTGGAATACACCGCATTGTATGTTATAATTAGAATGATGGCTTTGTTTGCTGGACTCACAAGGAGCAATAGAATTTTGGGCTGCAAGGTGGGCTGCAGCCTTTCAGGCTCCTCTCCTGATTTATGGCTTCTGAGTATGAGCAGATTCTGGAGCGAGGCTGAGGCTGTGCTCAACCAGAGCCCACACCGTTACCTCAGGGTCTTTAATTCCTTCGTTCATCCCTGGTGTATATTCTGTCCTGATTGTAGCTGCTGGATCTCATCTCACTGTGAAAAATGTTTCCTCTCTGCTGACCCATGGGGCTCAGTGTTTGATTAACAAGTTTCCCATTTTCTGTGAGAAATACCTAGGTAAGTCCCCCTTGGTTGAGGCAAGGATCTGCAATAATTCACAACCACCCCATGAGTTCTTTCACTGAGTGACATACTCTTTGTAAGGATGCGGTGTCATTTAGAATACAGGTGGCCGCATCCATTCCCAGGCTTCGCAGCACAGTGTGTGGGCTCTGATAAAAGATAACATGACTGTCATGACAGGAGAGACTCTTGGAACTGATGAACCACTATAAAATCAGAATTGGAATAAATAGATTTGTTCTTTTCAAAGTAGTGACCTTGAAGTGGATGATATTCTTTGACTCTTCTACTGACAGGGCTATGACCCAAAATGTTTCTGGGATCCAAGTTTTTGAGTTGCCCTCAGAGTCTGAAGCACAGTTCTGTGAAGGTTTTTGTTGTTGTTGTTGTTGTTGTTTTATTTTGTTTTGTTTTTTGCCAGTTCTGGGCCTTGGAATCAGGGCCTGAGCACTGTCCCTGGCTTCTTTTTGCTCAAGGCTAGTTCTCTACCACTTGAGCCACAACACCAATTCTGGCCATTTTCTATGTATGTGGTGCTGAGGAATTGAACCCAGGGCTTCATGTATGTAAGGCAAGCACTCTTGCCACTAAGCCATATTCCCAGCCCTCTGTGAAGGTTCTTGAGTCTGACAAAGGTAGTGTTTGTAGAAGGCTTGGGTCTGAGGAAGGAATGGAGAAGGACTCATACCTTTCCAGCCCTGGGGTAAGCCAACAGGGCTTGGCTTGGTCCCAGGGCTGCATCCTTCTAGAAGACTTCATTGAGTTATGAGAATTGTGCATTTTTCTTCCAAGCATGATCTCTTTTTAAAAGAATGGGGTTGATGAGGGCATCCTACAGAACATGGTCCTATAATGACTGCCAGGCCTCTGTCCAGCACCAACATGAAGCAGGTGCTGGTATTCCTTTATCTATACATTTGTGTTTCTCATCTTCCTGTTTTTTCTTTAGAAGAAAGCATTTTAGATACTACTAAAGCTCTACTCCACTTCCATGCTCATCTCTGTATTTATACCTTAGTCTTAGGAAGTGTTTGAACAATCGGTATGAGTTGTATTATCTTGTATCCTATGCCTCCTTCCTAAGCTGTTGTATGCTTCTTTCCTATCCTTGTCGATTTGCTTTCATTGTTCTATAATATTCCACTGTACAAATAAGTCTGTTTATTCACCTCCTCACCTAAGAGGTTATGATGACTACTTCTTCCCCCCTGCTGTAACAGAGAGTGGTGCAGTAAAGGTGTGTGTGGATGGGTGTCCGGCAGGCCCTTGTACCTCAAGGAGAAATTGCTGTGTTCTAACAATATGCACATCTTCCATTCAGTAGGTGTTTCCAAGCTACTCTCCAAAGCTTTGTCACTATGTTGCCACCAGGAATTACTGTGTCTCCACAGTCTCTTGGTGTAGCCAGTTTTTCATTGGGTTAATCTGACTGCTCTGGAAGTGCACCTCCTCACCTTCATTAGTTCTTCTCGCTCATTAGTGTGGTGTCGCATCTCTTCATACTCACTGGCTGCCGAAAGCCTGTCCATGTCTACCTCTTTTCTATGCTCATCGAACTTTTATTAACAATGTACAAGAATCATCTATAATATGCACATTATCATTACATTATACTAGGCATTTTAATTTGTTGTCAGTGTCTTGCCACTGTCTGGGGGTACATTACTAGTGGGCTGTGGTGTCGCTTGTGGAGAGGCAGTGCTAATTCTCATAGATTCATATTCACCCTCTCCATGGTGTAGACTTTGGGGTATGTAGTGTGGAAATTGGGCTTCACCTCAATGTCATAAAATATGGTCACCTGCCTGGCTCCCATGTCTCAGCGCCTGGAATCCTAGCTACTCAGAAGGCTGAGATCTGAGGATTCCATTTTGAACCCAGCCCAGGTAGGAAAGTCTGTGAGAGTCCTATCTCCACTTAACCAGCAAAAAGCCAGAAGGGGAGTTATGGCTCAAATGTTAGAGTGCTAGCCTTAAGTCAAAAAGCACAAGGATAATGCTCATGCCTTGAGTTCAAGCCCCAAGACTAGTTCATGTGTGTGCATACACAAATACACACATACAAGTTACCTATACATTCTTTTAAAAGTTTTGAATTGTAAGCTGGGTGCTATTGGCTCCCACCTGTAACCCTAGCTATTCAGGAGGCTGATATCTAAAGATTCCAGATTGAAGCCATCCTAGGCAGGAAAGTCCATGAGACTCTAATCTTCAATTAACCATCAGAATTATAGAAGTGTTGCTGTGGCTCAAAGTAGTAGAGCACTAGCCTCAAATGCAAAAGCTTAGGGACAGCATCCAGGCCCTGAGTTCCAGCCCCACAACTGACAAGAAAATGTTTGAAATGTAAAATGTTTCACAGTTACCTAGGATTGATTTTGTATACAAGTAATGCTGGAACTCTTTTTCAAATAAATTTCCAGTTGCATTATATGTAAAGTCTTTCCTGCACTGCTATATTCCATATACTCACATGTGTGGATATTCTGTCTCTGCAGACAGAATTTTGCTATGTTCCCAGATTGACCTTCAATTTACCATCCTCCTGCTTCAGCTTCTTGCATGCTGGGATTGCAGACTTGTGCTACCATGGTTGAGTCAGTTATGTGCTTGTTAATGGTGTTTTTCTGGTTTGGTCTAGTTTTCATCCATTTTAACTACTTTTGACTTATGGTTTGGGTAGTGGAATTGCAACTTATTTTTCTCCTTCAGATTTGTTGTGGCTATTCCAGTCTTGATGAACTTCCAAATGTGTTTCTGGAGCATGGAAACCCTCTTGGGCATTTATTGGGATCATGGGGATGCTTTTAGGTGCATTCTTTCTTCAAATCTATCAGAAAGATTTCATGTGTTTTTTTCACTACACTTTTATTGTATAGTTTTGTTAAAGTTATCTTTATTCCTCATGGCTCCTTTTATTGTGTCTTTTCTGTTTCTCTTGTTGGTGAAGAGAGATTTCATTTGTCTTTATATATTTTACTCAGCTGTCATTCACTCTTATGGTTTATCTGTAGATACTCTTACAAATTATGCACTTGTATACATTTATGTACATCTATATATCTATATCTGTTACTCTAAAAATGAAAGGCCTTTTTGCTCTTTTTTTCTTTTGTTGCTGGTCCTAGGGCTTGAGCTCAGGGCCTGGGCACTGTTCTGGAGCTTTTGTGCTGGAGGCTAGCACTCCATCACTTGTGCTACAGCTCCACTTCTGACTTTTTGTGATTAATGGGAAATAAGAGTCTCATGGACATTATTGCCTGGTCTGGCTTTGAACCTCAGATCTCAGCCTCCTGAGGAGCTAGGATTATAGGCATGTGCCACGGGCACCTGGATTTTTCCTTCTGTTTTATTTTTTATTAGGTCCAAACCAGGACTTGAACTTAGTATCTGATGTGCTTATTGGGTAGCACTCTACCAACTGAGCCATGCCTCCAGTCCTGAGAGGCCTTTTTAAAAGTCCTATGTCTTATTTTTCTTGTCTTCATGTATTAATATAGACTTTTATTATACCCTTTGGGATTTTTTGTTGTCAGTCACAGAACTTGAACTCAGAGCCTGGATGCTGTCCCTGAGCTCTTTTGCTCAAGGTTAGTGCTCTACCACCTTTTCCTGATTTCTGGTGGTTAATTCGAGATGAGAGTCTTAAGAACCTTCCTGCCCAGGCAGGCTTCAAACCATGATCCTCATAGCTCAGCCTCCTGAGTAGCTAGGATTATAGGCATGAGCCACTAGCATTTGACTGGCCCTTTGTTTTGTTTTATTGAAGCATATCAACTCCCATACTGTCCATAGCTCCTTTTGCATTACAGTGGCAGAGTTGTATAGACTTACATAGTAAGCAAAGTTTAAAGGATTTGCCATTAAGCCCTTTACAAAATGTTTGCTTCAACCATCCACATAATGAGATTGAGCAGAGTCACTGTTGGTAAATCTTCTTGGTTTACTCCTGGCATTAAAATGAGTTTATCAAAGTGCATCATCAAGACCGATGCTATCATATTAATTAGGTTAAGAAAATGTCCTTTTAGTCCTAGATTTATAAGACATAGTTTTTGTTTTACTATTTAAAAAATAGGGAATAAGTGTTGGCTCCTAGCAATTTTGGCACCTTAAGGAGATTAGCTTTAGTCTCATTTCAAACGTATTTCATTAAATTCTCTTCTAAATTGTTCTATCGTTTCCAGTTCTTGGTAGCAGCATCCCGCTGTTCACCAGAGTGCCTTTCTAGTATGAGGATGTAATGGGTCTGACTTTTCCTGGGAACTTGTCCACAGCGGGGATTGTGGGAATTATGCTCCAGCTTTTCCCATGCCCCTCATTGACCTGGAATCAGTTTTTATGTTAATTCATCAAACTTGGCATTGTTGGGCCGTGAAAACAGCCTAAGTTGATAACCCTCAAATGTTCCAAAGTTAACGGTCCAGAGTTTAAATTGCGTAGGGAAAGTGTTTGTTTTCTTTCCTTGAAGACAGACAGACAGACAACAGACTGATAGGCAGATGAGCTGCTGGGAGACATTTCTGAACCTCTGTTTCCTGGTGCTGCTGCTTTTTGAGAGGCTTCACTTGGGACAGCAGCCTTTGGTCTTGGGTAGGCTGCATAGGCTTTGCCTCTCTTGCCTACCTACTGGGAGATGCTTACTTCCGGTCCTCTATTCATCCTGGCTCCCTCCTTTCCCTTCCCATGGCTCACTCCCTAAGGACAGAATTCACAGGCAACTCCATGCTTACTTCTAGTTTTTAGTTGTTCCTGTGCTTCCTGTGCCTCTTAATATTGCCTTTACTTGCAAGTTCAGTTGTGAGTTTAAAAAGATGTTATATGGCTAGGTGCTAGTGGCTCACATCTGTTATCCTAGCTGCTCAGGAGGCTGAGATCTGAGGATCACAGTTTGAAACTAGCCCAGGCAGGAAAGTTCTTGAGACTCTCATCTCTAATTAGCCACACAAAAACTAGAACATAGTCTTAAGCAAAAAAAAAAATCAGAGACAGTGTCCAGGCCCTGAGTTCAAGCCCCAGGACTAGTACACAAAAAAAGAGATAGGTTCAGGGACTTGTAGCAAGTGTGTGGTTTGTGTCTTCTGAGCTCACTGTCTTGCAGCAAGGAGAGGATGTCCTCTAAATGTAGTTTTGATATTCAAAACAGATGCAAACTTATTAGTCTCACCTGGTAATTCTGAAATATGGTAATGGTAATGATTAGGCTTATCTGGGAGAATTTACAATTTTGCATGGTTTTCAATTCAAGAAGAAGCTGAAAGCGATGTTTAAGGGGCATTCAATGCTTGAAAATAAAATGCAGATACATAGCAAGGTGCCAATGACTCATGCCGAGCATCCTTGCTACTCAGGAAGCTCAGATGTGAGGATCATGGTTTGACACCAGCTTGGGCAGGAAAGTCCATGAGACTCTTATCTCCCAGTCAACATGGAAAAGCCTGATGTGGAGCTATGGCTCAAGTAATAGAGTGCTGGCTTTGAGCGGAAACCGCTAAGGGACGGCATCCAGGCCCTGAGTTCAGGCCCTAGTACAGACACAAAACAAATACCCACAGGTACACCACCTTTTCTTCTGAGCAAGTAGAGCTGCAAGGAATTCCTAGGCTGGCAAGGTGTGCAGGATGGGTTTGTCCGTCCCCTGTTTATTTCCTATGTTCAGAATACATGGGCAGGCCTGGGGCTGGCGGAGGCTTGCTGTGAGCTGAACTTTCATGTCTTCTCTTGATTTTTTTTGCTCATACTCTGAAATCAAGGCAACTCTTCCATGAAAATACAGCCAGGGGTCATTATAGTTTTTGATTAGTGCCAGAATGGCTGCCATTTTAATCTCTGTTAATGGTTGAGAGGAGGCTTGACGGGACTTTGCCATGGCTCATGCTTGTTTACAATCTAATTTAGCAGCATCTTAATTTGGATTGAAAGACAGCCTTGGGAATTTTTGCTCAGTGCTTTTCAGAGTGTTCTGAAATGACACGTTACCTGATGCTACCTGAGGGAGGGTACTTGGGCAGTCATGTGTTCTTGGAGTCCTGATCTACCCATGAGAGCGCCAGAAGTGCCAGGCTGTGATTCCACCACAGACCTTTGTGACTATGGAGCTGTGCACATGACTGCAGAGAGCCTTCTTGGTATACAGTAGGCACATTTGCGGAGGAGCTGATCCAGCTAACCAGTCTATCTGGAGCACAAATTACAAGCCTGCTAATTAGAGTGATGTTCAGCTTCCAGCAAAGCGCTAGACTCCTGTGGACTTTGCCAGAGTCTGGACTTGTGAATGGTTTGACAAGAGGAAAGGAAAGGAATAGGCCAAAGAGGCCATCTCAGGGCAATTGCTTACAATCAGAACCGGACGTAACCCAAGGACCTGCTTCTTCCTTTGCCAGAAAAATGCTCATTCTTCCCCTTTCCTGACTGCACCCTTGTTCCAGTATTGACTATTTTCATTTTCCTTTTGTTTTCTGGCCTAGTACTCTGCACAAACCCAGGGCTCCATAGTCAGAGATATGCCTCCCCAGTTGGCACAGTTTTCTAACCTCTATGACCCAGCTGCTCTGGTAATTCTCCTTTCTCTTTCCATGCAGTTCTGTGACTATTCTCCAGTGTTCAATGATCCCTTGCTGTCTAGTGTTCTCTCTCTTTCTCTCTTTTTACTAATTGTAAAGAGATATTCACTAATGTTAATATTTATTGAACATATGTCATCATCATGTTCCAGGCCCATTTAAAGCATTTTAATAACAGTAGCTGATATTTATTAAGCACCCACTGTGTGCCAAGTACTGTTTTTTGTACAGGGAATGTGAAGTAGTTGACACAGTGACTGCTTCTCTCCAATCATGTTTTTCTAAGGGACCAGTGGAATCCATCAGTAGACAAACCCCAGGCGGTGGCAAGAAGGGACATGTGGAAGGCTTGTGGAAAGAGGGGCTGCCTGTTTGCTGTGTGACTCCTCATGCCTTCCTATCATTCACTCACAGTTCCACTTTTTTCCAGAGCCCAGCTCAAGTCCTGCATCTTCACTATGACCCTTCTCTCCTTTGTTTTTTTACATTCTTTTGAGGTATTGGTGATAGCTAGCCATTCCTATCCATTGCCTTTGTGGAAGGGAATGCATACGTTGTAGGCCACTTCACCATTGCATTCTAGGACCCACAGTTGGAGCATTTGACACTGACTCCTCACAAGAGCTTAACTCTTTCCACTTAAAGAGGAGGAAACAGACTTTCTGAAGGTTACATCTAGTAAGTGACTGAGCCAGGATTTGAACTCAGGTCCGGTAGAATCCACAAGCTTCTCTTTGCCACTAGCCCAATCCTCTCCAGTATGATCAGGACCCTGCTTTGATCTTTCAATCCTGCTTCTTGTTCCCGGTAGGGAAAAGGCAACCTGTCTTAGAGACATGGGTCATACTTCACGTAGCTTCTGGTTTTGTAAATCTGGGTTTTCTCCTTTGACTACTCTTGCAGGTGTTGTGTAGGTGAACATAGCTATGCCTATGCACACAGGTAAGCATTTTTTTTACATTCCCTCTCCTTAAGTACTCTTGCTGAATGCCCCAGGTTGGACCAGACCTGAGCACATGAAGCCTCTACTCTTCCGTAGAGGGGTGTCTTGGTGTAGAGGCCAATCCTCACATCGGAGCACAGCCCTGGCCACCCTCTGAGCACCCATGGCTCCTCTAGTCCTTCCTACCATCTTGCCAGCCTCATGAGTTCCTTTAGTGCATGCGGTCCTAGCTGCTGAGAAAACCTCCACATCTAAAAATAGACCCAACTTTTTATAACTGATGGTCTTGAGAGACACGAAACTTATTTCACTAGATCTTTCCAGGTCTCAGAACACATTTGATAGAGCTCTTTTTCTAAATTGCCTTCCGGCTACCCGAGAAAGTCAATTTTCTTTTTTAATAGCTGCATGTCATTTCTGGACTCACAATGGCCTGAACCCAGTCCAGTTGCCCATCAGAGTCATCAATAGGGACTCCATTTAAAATTCATCTCTTTTCCTAGTCTGTCTATCCTCAGGGGATTAAAACTAGAGAGTCACTAAGGTGAGCACAGGAAATTGTGGAGGAAGAATTCTGAAATGTTCAGAATGTCACAGTTGATCCTGGGAGCCCAGTGGGCTAGCATGCTCCCCTTTGAACTTAATCTGCTGCCCCTCAGCTCTCTGCATCTTAGCAGAAAGAAGGGAATTTCATGAGAATAAAAAAGGAAGCATTTGGAGACAGAGAAGGAAATGAGTACCATGCCCTCCCTAATGATTGAGTGGGAACATTTCATTTTAGAAATGGAAGGAGGCTGGTCTACTACAGTTGGGAAGATGGCTGATAGAAGCGAGAGGAGGAAGGTGTAAAGGAAGGCCATTTGTTCCCAAATAGCGTCCTTCTGGTGAGGGAGAGAGTCTACAGACAGGGAAGGTGAGTTGCTAAGGGCATGGTCTAAGCTAGAACAAGAACTTGGTCTTTATTTTTCTCTCATCAGCTTCGCTCAAACATTCAGGTGACAGTGGTACGTGGAGAACTGTCACTGAGCTTTCTTCTGCTTTGTATATCTAGCATGGAGTTCTAGCTCGGCCACATAAGGATTAGGTGAATTTTAATTCACCTATTAAATTCACCCATTAAATATGGGTGCCAGGAGAGGTTGGGAAGCCGGCTTGTTAATGACTGTCATTCCCATAGTGACCACCAGGTGGTGCCCTCTTAGAGCAGGAGCAAATGTCTTCAGAGATGGAGAATGGCGGGACCCAGGGTAGCAGAAAATTCAGAAGCGTGGTTGCTGCTGACTTTATTTAGGTCAGGTTCACAAGAGACCCAAAGGAATCCTTCTGGGTGGTTTTCATTCTTAATTAAAGTGTTAGGCTTGAAAGTTCTAGCCCAGGCCAGTGGTGTTTAAAGGGGTTCCTATGTGTCTTTTCTGCTCACGTTCTGTTTTCCACTAGAATGTACCTCTTATAGCTTCTCCATTTCCTCTGTAGTTCCTCTCTGTAGCGCCATGTATAGATTGGTCCATTACCTTGTGTGGATCCCAGTATTGGGTCCCTCTGTGTAGATTTGTGCTCTGTGCCTAGGGTTTCTAAGTTGAATGCTCATAATCTTACAAGATGGGAATAGTTAAAGAAAACATTTCAGTGGGCTTAGGAAACTTCTCCACAGCAACATAGATAGCTGAGTGGCAGGGAGATAGAGGGGGGAAGATATACAGGCAGATAGGCAGGCAGGCAGGCAGGCAGAGACAGAGAGGAAGAAGAAAGAGGAGGAGGAAGAGAGGGGAGAGGGAGAAGAAAAGACAGCACTCATACCCAGGCCTACCACATCCACAGGTCATGCTGTTTTGATTTATGCAGTATATAGTTGAATGTGTCTGTGTTGATGAGATCCAGGGACAGTAGTAAAGCAAAATCCAGGTAACCAAAGCCACATCATATAGAGGGAGTACAATCATCTCTGGGAAGTTCACAGCCATTTGCAAAGGTATACTCAGCCCAAGACTTCTTGGTGTCCATAACCCTAATTTAAAGGTAGTAGAGATTCTGATTGCTCCAAGCTGAGGATGGAGATGCTGGATGAAACTGTGTGATGGTGTGTGTGTGTGGGGGGGGTGATGGTGTGTGTGTGTGTGCACATATGCTTATGTGTGTGTTTGAGAGAATGTGAATTAAACCTACATCGGCCTGGGATACTGTCATTCTTGCCAAGCCTGGACTTTGGAAACAGAGCAGATGAACTTTATCCTGAACCTCAAAAACCTCTTTCCACACAGGCCTAATCGGCATCCCAGTCTCTTCTTCAAAATATCTTCTATCCTGTGTCTTTGTGTTTCAGGTTTCAGTTATTTGATAGGTCACAATGAATTGTACGGGGTTAATAAAATAAATAGATCGACACACTGATTTAATAAATAGCATTTCTTTGGGGAGAAAATGACTTAGCTTAGTTAACATCTGCAGAAGATCTTGATGTTGAGGTATCAGGAATGATTAGCAGCTGGGAGGTTGAAGGAGGCAGCAGTTTGGATTGTGGTGGGAGCTATCGCTAAAAGTAAGTTGGAGGAAGGGGATCAAGGGAACTTAGGGTTAAAAAAAAACCATACCTTGTAATGAAGATACAGATCAAGATGCATTGTACACATAAACTGATTTGTTATATGGTAAAATAAATAACCTAAAATTAAGGTAAGTAAGGGAAGAAGTGGGTTGGGAGGGGTTGAATGAGGCTATTGAAAAGGGTGACATGGATTAAAATGCCCTGTATTCATAAACTGCTTTGGTGAATGGTAATGGCACTGTACAACTACTTACAGAGAGTAAGAATATATCTTTAGGGGCTGGGGATGTGGCTTAGCAGTAGAGTACCTGCCTAACATACATGAAGTGTTGGGTTCAATTCCTCAGTGTTACATAAACAGAAAAGGCTGGAAGTGGTGCTGTAACTCAAGTGGTAAGAGTGCTAGCCTTGAGCAAAAGAAGTTCAGGCACAGTGCCCAGGTCCTAAGTTCAAGCCCCAGGCCTGGCAAAAATAAGAATACACTTTTTAAAACACCTCATAAATACTTTCATTTCGGCCTTACTTGATACTTTTTTGTAGAGCCACATCTTATCCTCCTGTTTTTATGTTCAAAAATCTTATTGGAGTCCATCAGAAATGCTCAGTGATAAAACACATGATAAATGTGGTGAGAGACTTAGGTGCTAGAAGTTGGGTAATCCTCAGTCTAGCTCATGACAAAAACCAGAATTCGAAGCCAGGACTGTGTGGTTATAAAGCTACCCTCAACCACTGTTATGCTATGAGAATTAAGTAGCAAACCATAAAGTAAAAGCTCTCACTATCCATAATGTAGCAAAGGAATTTCCTTAGTCATTTGACAGTGAGTGTATCGGTGCTGTGGTGAGTCCTAGGTTAGGGTGAATAAAATGGTGGACCCCGTCACATAGGATTTGACCTCAGAGAAGAGTAGGGAAGGCTTAGTGTCTTGGGAGGCTTGGTTACAAGTTGACATTGAAGCTTGTTTTAGATCTGTTCATTTAGTCTACAACTTGCCTTAATGAAAGTTGGTTTTAAAACTGACCAGATTTGTATCCTTTCTTTAGAAAGACAGCCATTCAGGGATAGTTATGATGTAAGGAGGCCAAGTCTGAGTAACTTCTCACAGCCATCTTGGTACCTCTTGCTGAGTACCCAGTACTGAAAGGGAGAGAGGCCATACGTTAAATGTAGATGCCTAGCTCAAGGTGAGCTAGGAAAACTGATTGAGAGAAATGCAAATGTTATAGCCTTATAGAGAATGCTATGATTCTGCATTGATTACCTCCCTAAATGGCTTGAATCACCACCTCAGAGTAGTCTCTTAAGATTCCCCTATGTGGAAAGGCTCAGGAGTATTTCCGAGATGGAAGGTTGAGGCCTGTCTTCCCTAGATGGAAAAGTTCTGCTGGTACCTGAGTTTATACCTGAGTATGTCCATGGAAGGTCTGCTTTTGTTGGGCTTGCGTGTCTCCACCCCAAGCATGTGGTTTGTGTCTTTAAAAGCTTTGTGTAAGCTCTGTTCCGGGCTGCAGATCTTTGAGACAGGAGTCCATCTGTAGACTACCAAAGCTCTAATAAAGGCTCCCAATTCGACCTCTCAAAATGTGGCTTCTCTTTTTTCTCACCATACAGCAGTGGCTCTCTAGTACTTGTGTCTTAAATGGCAAGCAATTAACGACAGCTTTCCTTACTTGATAACCTATTTGACACCATACACGTGTGTCTTAGAAATCTGCCAATCATAGAGCCGCATACTTTTCAAAATTATATATCTGTTTCACAATTCCCCTCATCTGTTCTATTTGGAGGTACTCTTCATCCACTGTAGGTCTCTTTCACCATAGTGAGCAATAAACTCATCTCTTTGCTTCTGTTTCAGCTACTAAATGGAGTTTTCATAGTCCTACAGGTGAGATCTTGTTGGACTGCGGAGAAGAAGTGTGGATAAGAGGTAGGAGCAGGGTGGGTAGTGATGATGGTGGGTGCTGTAAACATGAAGCTCAAGAGGGCCTCTTGATGCAGCAGTATGTGTTGAGAGACTTGAGGGACTTGAGAAGAGTCCAAAAAGCCCCAGATCTAGACAGAGAGCTTTTAGAAGGATGGGCTTTGGGGTAGGAGAGGATGTTTCCATGTTTGGGGAAGAGGCAAATGAGGCAGGTGGGGAAATAGGAAGAGTTTGATTGCAAGATTAGGCCCTAAGCTGTTGTGAAAGCCAAGTCAGATCCTGGAGTAGTCTACTCCTGAATATGTTACCTAGTTATCTTTCTCAGTCATGACTTACTGTCTTTTCTATTGATGGAGAGAGATGCCTGTCAGAGAAGAGAAACTTATCTGGCTGCCCATTACTCGGGCCTGTAATCCTAGATATTCAGAAAGTTGAGATCTGAGGATCATGGTTGAAAGCTAGCTGGGCAGGAAAGTCTGTGAGACTCTTATTTCTGATTAACGACTAAAAAGCTAAAAGTGAATAGAAGTGGAGCTGTGGCTCGAATAGTAGAGTGCTAGCATTGACAAAAAGAAACAAAAAAAAAACCACAGTTCCAGGACAGTGCTCGGCTCCTGAGTTCAAGCCTTTGGACCGACATCAAACAAACATAAGTGAAGCCTACAACAATTTATTTGTTGTCGATACCTTGTTTCTTAGTGAAATCATCTGTCTTCTGCTGGAATTGTTGTTGGAACATGATGCTCCCCGGGTACCTATTATTTTAGTTTGGGGATTATGGCTGCGCTGAATGAGGGTGGTGGTGTTGGGGCTGCTTGGTCTTGCTAGCATTGACATGGGGTTTGCTCTGTGAGATGACAAGGCCAGCTCCACATTTTCTTGTGTTACATAAGAGGCTCTTTTATTTCCTGACCCCTTTGCTCCTCCAAATGTGTTCTCCCATATCCGGCTGGAAGTGAATCTCTTTTCTTATGACTCCCAACGATGGGACATATTTCCTTAACCATACCTCACGCTGCCTTGGATGCGCAGTGAATGCATCTTGCTCGTTCACACTTGAATTACACCTGGTTTACTCACACTCTCCCTGTGTGGGTTGCTAGCTGCAGAATTTATGAGTTACATCAAGTAGCAGAAAGTTTAAAGATAAAGCAAGGGGCTTACAAGGAGCATGCTGCCACATAATAAAGGCTTGTGCACTACACACACAGAGACACACACAGTGTTAATAGCACACTGAGTTAGGAAAAATGAAAAGCTGTAAAAAATTAGTTTGTCACTGTCACCACCTCCATTCACTTTCAGGCTGAGACTATGGCCAGAGCTCAGGCCAGAGAAAAATGATCCAGATTGGGAAAGAGAAAGTCAGATGGTCATTACTGTATCTAATAAATGAATTCAGCAGAGCTGCTGGACACAAGATCAATGGACAGCATGGCAGCGTGACTATGATCCAATCATGAGTTACCTGGACAAGGAGTCTCATTTGTAATAGCTAGTGAAACAATGAAATACAAATGGATAAATGTAACATTCACTACAAACTGGGAAAGAATCCTAGAACACATACACACACAGATACACACACACACTACGCAGAATAATTTTAAGCAAAAAGAACAATACAGGATGCATCATATTACCTGACTTCATAATATACTACAATGCTATGATCACCAGAAAAACACGGTAATATTGAAAATGTTGCTGGGAAAGTTAGATATTTACCTGCTGAAGGATGGAGCTAAGCAGTAAGTGAAAGAGAGAATGGACAAATAGTACTGAATCAAACTAGGAAGTTTCTGCCCAGTGAATGGCATAGTTGATAAGCTAAAATAGACAGCCTAGAGACTCAGAGAAGACCTGTGTCAGCTACATGTCAGAGGGTTCAAGAAACTAAACTCTCAAAGAATCAATGACCCAAATAATAAATGGGCAAATGAGCTAAATAGAGACTTCTCAGAAGAAGTAAAAATTGCCAATAGACACATGAAAATGCTTTTATTTCTGGCCATAAAGGAAATGCACATCAAAACAGCACTGAGATTCCATCTCATCTCAGTTCAAATGTGTACATGATCAAGAATACAAACAACAATAGAGGCTGTCATGGATGCGGGGTTGGGGGGGAGGGCGGGATCCCTAATAACACACTGATGGTGGGTATGTAAACTACCTCAACCACACCAGGAAGCAAAGTTTATTTAGATAAACCCAATAAAGTAAACCTAGAACTACCCTGTGATCCAGCAATCTCACTGGAACATATATCCAAAAGATTACAAACCATCATATGCTAAAGCCTCTTGTATAACCATGCTTATTGCTGCACTATTCACTATAGCTAAGGGATAGAAACAGCTCTTATGCCCCTTAATGTACAAATAGATCAAGAAAATGTGATATATATGTATATATTTGTGATGGAATTTTATTCATTCATTAGAAGGAATGAGATTACATATTTCTAAAAGAAATGGAAGGCTCTGGGGAAAAAATCATATTACGTGGAATGAGTTAGACCCAGAGAGACAAAGGATGCATGTTTTCTCTCATATGTGGAAGCTGGACCTAATTTATACATATGCAAGTAAACACATACAGAGTTGTATGGTAGGGTATATGGACATATTAACTGTATTTGCAAAGAATAATTCAAATAGTGTAATTTCTTAAAAAAACAAACTAACAATACAACAACGTGAATACCAGAAAAAGTATTTGAAAGGTGGGGAGAGGTTCAGGAATGGAGAAGACTAATCAAGAAAAGAGGGTAGGGAGAATGCAGACATAACATCCAACATGTATCCGATGAAACTGGGAAAATTGAGAGTAGGGGTTGGGTTGGGAGAGATGAGGGAGAATGATGAAAGAAAGGGGTGACATGGGTCCAGATACACTGCACTTACAAGTAGATTTAAATAGATTTGTTGAATGGTGACTCCTGTGCACTACTACTTAAAGATAATAAAAAGATAACTGAATAGTGGATGCAGATTCTTCTCTTCCCATATACAACAACCAACTTAAAATGAACGAATGACTTAAATATAAGAACTGAAACTATGCAACTGCAAAAAAGAAAACATGTAAAATACTTCAGGACATGGAAATAGGCAAAGATTATTTTTCTTTAGAAAAATAAGAATCCAGAAGCTCAGACTGTGGCTCATACCTATAACCCCAGCAACTTGGGAGGGAGAAGAAGATCTGAAGAAGACCATGAGCAAGGAGATCATGGGTTGAAGCCAGCATAGGCAAAAAGATATTGAGTCTTATCTATCTTAACAAGCAAGTCAGACATGGAGATGCATTCCTGTAATCCAAGCTACACGGGAGCATTGGTAGGAGTATGCTAGAGGATCTCAGGGTCCAAGGCTGGTCCCAAAATGGAAGAACCTCTCTGAAAAATAATATAAAGCACAAAGGACTGGAGGCATGGCACCCCTGCCTTGCCAGTGCAGCGCCCTGAGTTCAAACCTTGACACCACAAAAACGTCAATACATTCTTTTAAATTCTTTTACTTCTGAGTTGGGAAGTTTCTGGCTAATAGATTTTCCAATACATTTTCTGCTGATTTTTCCCCTCCTCATCTATATCTATCTATCTATCTATCTATCTATCTATCTATCTATCTATCTATCTATTTATCTATCTATCTAGACACACACACAGTGAATGTTGATTTGCTTGATGGTATTTTGTTCCTCTGACTATATAAAACTTAGCAACTTGTGTTTAAGTTCATAGTCTTGTTTTGCTTTTTGTGAAGTCAGCTATTGTGCCCCTTCAATGAGTTTCTAATTCAGTTATTAAATTCTTTTAGCTCCAGAGTCAAGTCTTTTCTTTTATCTTATTTTTGTTTGCTAATATTCTTGTTCTGTTCAGTTTTCATTTCTTCCTGATTTTATTTGTATACCTATAGCTTATTGTGTTTCTCTTCTCTTTTTTCTTTCTTTTTCTTGTTGTGCCATCATGCGGCTTGAACTCGGGTCCTGGGTGCTGTCCCTGAGTTCTTTTTGCTCAAAGCTAGTGCTCTACCAGTTTGGTCCAAAGAACCACTTCTGGTTTTCTGGTAGTTCATTGGAAGTAAGAGTTTTGGAAATTTCTGTTCCTTTGATGAGGCCATATTTCCTTGTTTCTTTATAGACCTTGCTGCTGATGTACAATTTGTCTGTTTGCTATAATTTTGGCATTTGTAAGAACACTCAGTTCTCACAGTCTTTATAGACTGGCTAACAAACCATCTAGTCAGATCAGGACCCTCCCCTTGTGACCCATCTAACCCTAATTATCCCTCCTCCCACCCCTCCACCCCACAACCCAACTCTCCAATTCCATTGCACCTAAGTTTGAAAATTTATTACCTTCATACATGGAAAGACCTTTGCCCACCAGTCTGGAGAACAATTTGGAGGGGCTTTTCTGGATCCGTGTTTTCTCTCTGCTTGTACATCTTCATTTCCCAGAGATTTGCCATATTTTTTTTTAAGAGTTTGTCATCTCCGGCTCCATCTGCTGTTGCTTTGGTTTTTGCCAGTCCTGGGCCTTGGACTAGCTTCTTTTTGCTCAAGAGCCACAGCACCACTTCTGGCCTTTTCTGTATGTGTGGTGCTGGGGAATTGAACCCAGGGCTTCGTCTATATGAGGCAAGCACTCTTGCCACTAGGCCATATCCCCAGCCCCTGCTGTTGCTTTGCAGTACTGCAGATTCTCTGGTAGGGCAACAAGCAACCCGTGGGCATCCAAACTTTGGATGGGGCAGGAGAGAAGTCAGTCCTGCAGGTATCACCCTGAAAACCTGGAATGTTTGGCCCATGCCTATTTCCTTGCCAAGGGAGAAGCCATGAGTAAGACATTTTCTCCCAAGTCCATTCAGCCGTGCTGAGTGTGGGTAAGGGTAACATGGAAGAACTGCAATGAGTTTTCTTACCTCATATAGTTCTACTGTTGTTGACTTCTACTCATCTAGGGGAGCTGTCTAGGGTCTCATCAAAACTTTCTGGATAGTCAGAAGCTCTGTGAGAATGAGTTGAGATCTTCCTGTCCCACCATCTTGTTTATGTCACCACCCAGGCAGACAAGATTTGATACCTATCAGGATAGGGCAATGGAAAGGCTGTCTGGGGATAAGATTCCATGTCTTCTTCTGTGACTATCAGTAAAGCTATTGATACACTGTTTTTTTAAAGGATAAGGGTGCTAAAATAGAGATTACAAAAGTATATTTGAAACTATAACATCTAAAACAATGCATTTGCTTACCCTCTTCATGCTCTCAGAACTTGAATGGTAAAACGATTTCCTTTAATATTTTCCTAATTATGAGCCCAATAAATGTTTATAGGAGAATGGATATGTAAATCAGCTCTAATCTGTTCAGAATGTTTAATGACTGTGAGCATTTTGGAATTTTTTTGTTATATTTTGTATGCATCTGTGTAATATATTCCTAGTTATGTTGAATACATTACATAAATATTGTCTGTACACAGATTACATTTACATTTGTATCATGTTTCCTCCGTGATCACCAGGTTTTATATAATGAATTTTTTTCCATGTTAAGCCTTCAGTGATTTTTCAGTACTAAACATTTTCCTAATATATGGCTTTGCCATATTCTATTTAATCATCTAACCACATCTCATATTTCTATATAAAAGGTCATGACAAATATGGGGATGTGAACACCTTTGTAAAAATATTGTACACGTGATTTCTTTCCAATTGGTTCCTGGAAATGGAATTACTAGGTCAAAGAAGGCTTGGACATGAATCCTTTTTGAATTTTTCTCTCCCCTTTGGCCAATCGCTTTTGGATAATGTGTGACAGTATCTGTTATATTGCTCTCGTTACATAGGGGTATTATCTTTTTTTCATTAGTTTGATAGGTAATGATGATGCCGCATTTTATTTATATTTACTAAATTATTACCAAGGTGGAGTACTATTTCATTTGTAGTCATTGTTCTGCATCTGTGCTTTGTTTATTCTTATTCCCCTTGCTCTTTTTCATATTGGGAGATGAAAAATTTTGCTTTATAATGAGCTTTTAACTACTCCTATATTGAGGCCATTCATACATTCTTAGTTTTGTGGTAGTAAATTTTCCCTGATTGATGATATATAGTTTTAATTTGATCTTCTGTTCTGGCATACTGAATCTTTTGTTTTAAAGGGTTTGTATAATTTCTTAGCAATTTCCTTTTTTATTGCCCCTTTAGTTAAGTTCCATCAAATCAAATATTAGGTAAATCTGGATTTTCACATATGTCTATGTAAGGTCTCTCTGTTTTAGTCTCCTCTGCTATCTTTGGGGTTCCCCAGGATTTCCTCCGGCGAAGTCTGTATCTTTCAGCTCTCTTAGCTATATAAAGCTTAATTCATGTTGATTGTACCAATAAGGTGAGATGTTTAGTTGTGGGGATAGAGAAGCATTTCACAACTTTGTGTTTATCTATCAGTCCGGTATTGAGTCTGAGTTCCTGAGCTGTGGCCTTCACAGAGCAGGCTTTCTATGTACCCTTAGATGAGAGAGGAAGGTGACAGGAGATGGGAAGAGGAGACACATCCTTCCAGAGCATTGAGGCTTTGGTGAAGTCTATTTGTTACTGAAATCCTCTGGGCATGTTTCACAGTGGGTACTGAATGACTGTGTCCTAACATTCAGGATGAAGCCTGAGCTGCCACTGAGAGTGGGGAGTTGGGAGGACTTAGGGGGCTCAGATGAGGTCATGGAGGGAGGACCCTGATCTGAAGTGGAGGTAAGACTCATTGAAGTGTGAAAGTCTCCCCAAAGACTGTTGCTCCAAGAATATCTCATGCCTGGCATATTGTTTGTTTGACTCTGCCATGTTGTTCAACTCCAAGGGCTTCCTGTTCTTGTGGAAACTCTGTTGCATTCTTTCTCCCTTCTCTACCCTTGCCATGGATCCTCCGTTTGTCCTCTGAATTCTTGTCTTCTGTTGGTAATGTTGGCTACATGAATTGTCTTCCCCTTCCCCCTGCCCTGGTCATAGTTTATCTCTGGTTGCTTTTCAGTGTCTGCATGTTCCAGACATGGCAAGACATTTACTGCCCTCTGTTGAAGTCATAATTGTCTGCTGTACTGAGTAATCATGAGATTCCTTTATCAACGTGTGATAAAACTGTACCTGGTAGCCCCTTTATTTATCTGACCTTAAGGCCCTCTTGCTTTGTTAGATGATCTCAAGGCTGAAAAGCACCCCAAGACTTAATGCTCATACAAGCGCTCTAGCTCCAGGTAGTACTCTACTCTGGCAAATATGGTATCTAGAAACCCTTCTTAGCTGTTTTGAGTTGATAAAAGTAAAGAAATCCATGATTAAGTGATTCAAAAGGTGTGATGAGTACTGACTGGCAGCAGTCCTGCATTAGGCTATATGTGTATTACTTTGCTTAATTAGCACAGCAAACCTGGGAGGTATTAGCCTAACATTACACGGGAACTCACTGAACATCACACAGCTTGTCAGTGGAGCTGGTCATGTGCCCAGTTCTAGCCACTACTGTCGGGAGCTGCTAGCAGCTAACCTCATCCTTACCTCTGGTTGTGCTGTTATCACAAGGAATGCGGTAAGATTTGGCTTAATTGACAGCCAGCACTTACCAAGATGGTTTACTGTGTCCAAAGGCTCCTGGCTTGTGTTTACCATTCTGCCTTGTCTTGTTTTATTGCCTCCTGTTATTTACGAACTTAAAAGCTTTCTTATTTTCTTAAACTTTGGTAACCCTATTCCATTCCCTGGTTC
Source organism: Perognathus longimembris pacificus (assembly GCF_023159225.1). Classification (NCBI taxonomy): domain Eukaryota; kingdom Metazoa; phylum Chordata; class Mammalia; order Rodentia; family Heteromyidae; genus Perognathus; species Perognathus longimembris. The sequence goes on along the minus strand of NW_025961287.1, from coordinate 38,722 downwards.
CCAGACTGCATATAAGCTGGATGTTAAGAATAAACGGGGCTGTAGTCTTGAGGTTCAACCTTACGGCTGCAGACCTCCCGTACCTCATCTTTGTCTCTTGTCTTTTTTCTCTTGCCTTATTTTTCCTTTTCCTTATCCCTGCCGCCCCTCAGTCAGGATTCCTGTTTCCTTGCCTGCTAGCCCGGCAGGTTTGGCACCTGCAACAGGGACTTGAAGGCCTGGGATCGACGGCGGGTGACCCCAGCTCAGGTAAGGATGTCCGAATACTTGGGAAGGAGAGCAGGAGGAGAGTGTATTGTCGGGAGTAATAAATTATGGGATAAAGTAATAGCTGCACGCTATACGTGCAGGCCCTCAAAGGCATGCTACATACCCAGGGGGTGAAAATTGGCCAAAGTCAGTTAGAACGTTTCTTTCATTTTGTTGAGGAAGCATGCCCCTGGTTCCTGGAAGAAGGAACCATTAACTTAGAAACTTGGGGAAAGATAGGAAAAAGGATTCAGGAGTATTATGATGTAAATGGCCCTGAGAAAACTCCAGGGGATGCCCTCATTCTCTGGAATCTGGCCCGAGATTGTTTGGATCCTAGACATGAACGGGTTAGATTCGATCAGTGGATCAGAGAAACTGAACAGGGGCCTGATGAACATCACCCAGCCCCCGGAGCTTGTGCAGCTGCCCGGGAAGAGCTGAGAAAATTAGTAAGATCTGAACCCACTGGGCTAGATATTAAGGAAGACTCAGACGGCTCAGACTCTGAGGAGAAATCATGCAATGAGCCTACTAAAGATAGATTAACTCATGTTGAGAAAATGCTGGATTCAGCCATAACCCTGCTGTCGCAGCTTCGGCTGGGACAACAAACCCCTGCAAAGTTGGAAACTTGTGGGCCCCCGCCCACAATCTTGGAGGACTTTGATCCTTTCCCACCACCCCCACCACCTGCTATTGTCTCACCTCTCACCACCAGTACCATCTCAGCCTGTGCTGTTAAAGGCGCCTGGCCCTCCTAGCGGTGAACTCCTTTTTGGGACAAGCCCTAAACCTCCCCCTAAGCTTAGTGCTCTGCAACTCTCCCTGGTGCAGGCTGCTCATGAAGGGGAGGACATTTCTGGTTTTCACGTATTCCCGGTAAGGAGGACTGAAGATAACGAAGCAGTCCACCAGCCTTTGCCATTTAAACAAATAAGTAATCTTAAGAATGCTTGTGCTCAATATGGCCCCACAGCACCGTTTACTCAAGTCATTCTTGATGCCTTGGCTGCTAAAACTTTATGCCCAAATGATTGGAAACAGTTAGCTAAAGCTTGTCTTAGTGGAGGAGATTACTTGTTATGGAAGTCTGAATTTGTAGATCAGTGTCAGGCAACAGCAGAGACCAACAGGGCGAATAATGTGCCTGCTTCATTTGCGGAGCTCACTGGGGAAGGTGCTTACACTGACACCGAGACCCAGTTAGATTACGCCCCGGACGTTTATGCTCAGATAAGTGCTGCTGCTAAACGTGCCTGGAGTAGACTCCCTAACTCTAGTAAGACTGAAGACCTTTCCAAAATTATACAGGGGTCAGATGAACCTTATCAAGACTTTGTCTCTCGATTATTGGAGGCGACAAGCCGTCTGATCCGAGATGAGGGTGCTGGCAAGATCCTTGTACAACAATTGGCATATGAGAATGCTAAGGCAGCTTGCCAAGCAGCCATCAGGCCTATTAAGAGAAAGGGAGAAATAACTGACTATATTCGGCTTTGTGCAGACATTGTTCCATCCTATATGCAGGGCCTCATGCTGGCTGCAGCGCTCCAGGGGCAGACTGTAACTGAGTTCTTACGCACCCCCCGCACAGGGGAAAAAGGAAAGGGACATCTGCGCACTGCTGGGCCTCCCGGCAGCTGTTTTTCCTGCGGACAAATGGGCCACTTAATGGCTCGCTGCCCTAATCAGGAAAGGAGAGCTAAGCCTGGAACTTGTCCCCATTGTAATAAAGGGAAGCATTGGGCTAGGAAATGTAGATCTACTTTTGTTAACTCTGGCTGCCTGATTTTGGGAAACTGGCAGAGGGGCCAGCCCCTGGCCCCGCGGAAAAATTTTGGGGCGGTTCCTTCCTTCCCCCAATCTCAGGCCCACCCCCCGACAACTCGCAGCTACAATCAGTTTCCTGCCTCCTCCAAGCAACACCAGGGAGTGCAGGACTGGACCTCTGCTCCTCCACCAGCTCAGTACTGACTCCGGAGATGGGAGTCCAGGCCCTCCCTACGGGAGCCATTGGCCCCCTACCGAGGGGATCTGTCGGCTTACTGTTAGGCCGCAGTAGCTCTGCACTGAAGGGCCTGCATATTATTCCAGGAGTGATAGATTAGGACTATACTGGAGAAATAAAAATCATGGCTTCAGCGCCTGCTAGTGTTATCTCTATCCCTGCAGGACAAAGAATTGCTCAGCTCGTCCTTATTCCTTTAATTTCAATCAGTGCATCAGCCACCACGAACCCTAGGGGAGAAAGGAGTTTTGGGTCCTCAGACATATTTTGGGTTCAAAACATAAAACGGGAAAGGCCCGAGCTTACAATTTATGTGCAAGGAAAGCCCTTTCAAGGTCTGTTAGATACAGGAGCAGATGTGTCTGTGATAGCCAAGAGACATTGGCCTTCTAACTGGCCTCTTACTGCGTCTTTTACATCCTTGCAGGGGATTGGCCATGCCACAGATCCCCAACAAAGCAGTGCCATCCTTAACTGGAGAGATGGCGAGGGGCATTCTGGGACTTTCCAGCCTTTTGTATTAGATCATTTGCCCATAAATTTGTGGGGCAGAGATATTATGGAAAAGATGGGAGTTGATTTGTTTAGCCCTAGTGATGCAGTCACTCGTCAGCTCCTAAGTCAAGGACTACTGCCTTCAGGAAGATTGGGAGGTCATCAACAAGGAATTAGAGAACCCTTTCAACCTCAGCCTCGACCTCCTAGACAAGGGCTGGGATATTTTCAATGGGGGCTGCTGCTCATCCTGCCCCTCATGCTGATCCTATCACATGGTTATCAGACACTCCGGTGTGGGTGGATCAGTGGCCCCTATCAATTGAAAAGATTGTTGTTGCCCAACAGCTAGTGCAGGAACAGCTGGACTTGGGCCACATTTCTGCTACTACCTCCCCATGGAATTCACCTATTTTTGTTGTTAAAAAGAAATCCGGTAAATGGAGACTCCTACAGGATCTCCGACGAGTAAATGCCACCATGGAACTCATGGGGGCATTACAACCAGGTTTGCCATCTCCTATGGCAATTCCTCAAAATACATACAAAATTATAATTGACTTAAAAGATTGTTTTTATACCATACACCTTGCTCCTCAGGACTGCAAACGCTTTGCATTTAGTGTCCCTTCTACTAATTTTAAAGAACCCATGAAACGGTACCATTGGCTAGTGTTGCCCCAAGGCATGGCGAATAGCCCCACCTTGTGTCAAAGCTTTGTAGCGAGGGCTCTCTCTTCCACTCCCCAAAATTTCTCTTCTGTTTATATTATTCATTACATGGATGATATTTTATTGGCTCACTTAAACCCTGCAGTAGTACGCCAAGCCTTTGGACAATTGAAACAAGATCTCACCTCTTTTGGGTTAATAATAGCTAGTGAAAAGGTTCAAGAGCATCCTCCGTATACTTATCTCGGTCATATCTTGGGTCCTTATTATTTTACTAACCAGAAATTACAGATTAAGACCTCTCATCTACGTACTTTGCATGATTTTCAAAAATTTCTGGGAAATATTAATTGGCTTCGCCCATATCTTAAATTGTCCACAGCTGAATTAAAACCCCTATTTGATCTATTAAAGGGGGACCCTGACCCTACATCTCCCAGAGAAATGACAACTGAAGCAACTAAAGCCTTGAGCATAATAAATTCTGCTATTTCTTCCCAACATATAAATTATATTGATTATTCAGCCCCTTGGGAAGCCTATATTTTAACTACACCTCATTCTCCAACAGCGGTCCTCTGGCAGAAGGGACCCCTTTTGTGGCTTTCCTTGCCTGCTACTCCTTCAAAAGTGTTAACTCCTTATTATGAATTGGTAGCCACCTTAGTCCATATGTTCCGTGTGGAATCTTGTAAGTATCTTGGACGAGATCCACAGGTTATTTATATCCCCTATACTTTACAGCAGCAAGAATGGCTTTATATCCATTGTGATTCCTGGGCCATTGCTTGGGCCAATTTTGTGGGTACAATTTCACATCATTATCCCTCCAACAAGTTGCTTCACTTTGCCTCTTCTTATGTCTTTATATTTCCTCAGGTTGTATCTGTATCTCCTCTTTCTATGGCTGCCTTGGTGTTTACAGATGGATCCTCTAAAGGAACAGCAGCTCTTACTATTGATGGTGAAACTAGATCTTGGGACACTGGGCTTTCTTCTGCCCAGGAAGTTGAACTTCAAGCAGTTTTAGAGGCCATTGCTCTTATACCTACTAAAGCATTTAATTTATATTCAGATAGTCATTATGTTATTCGAGCCTTTCGGGTCATTGAAACTGTCCCTTTTCTTGGTACAGCTAATTCCACTATCCAAACTCTTTTTTGCCAGATACAACTTCTTCTTCGCTCTCGCACCTGTCCGTGCTTTTTTGGATTTATACACGCCCAGACTAAGCTTCCTGGACCATTAAGTGAGGGCAATACTATCACGGATGAGGCTACCCAAATTTTCCTCACTCAAATTGACTTGGCAAAGCAATCACATACTGCCCACCATCAAAACAGTTGTGTCTTGCGTCAGCAATTTCATATTACTCGTGAGGCAGCTCGCCAAATTGTAAACACTTGTCCCAACTGTGCTACCTTTCTACCTGTGCCCTCCTATGGCATTAACCCTCGAGGCTTAGTGGCCAACCATGTCTGAAAAATGGATGTTACATACATCCCCTCTTTGTCCATGTTACAATAGACACTTACTCTAATTTAATTATGGCTACTCCTCTTAGCGGAGAAGCCAACAAACATTGTATCTCCCATGCCTTATGCTGCTTTGCTACTGTGGGACTTCCTAAACAAATTAAAACTGATAATGGTCCGCGATATGTTGGACGAGCTTTTCAATCTTTTTGCAAATCTTACCCAAATTGTTCACACTACAGGAATTCCCTATAATCCTCATGGTCAAGGAATTGTCGAACAGGCCAACGGTTTGTTAAAATACCAAATTTCTAAATTAAAAGGGGGGGAGCTATACCCCTTCTCTCCTGTTAATATACTTTCTCATGCTCTATTTGTACTAAATTTTTTAAATTTGGATTGCAATGGCCACTCTGCAGCACAGCGGTTTGGGGAAAAGAGAGAGCAAAGAGCTTTTGCCCAAGTTAAGTGGAAATATCCTCTAACAAGTGCTTGGCACGGGCCCGATCCGGTATTGACATGGGGTCGAGGACATGTCCGTGTTTTTTCACAGGATGAAAATGATGCCCGCTGCCTACCTGAGCGTTGTGTTCGGATTGTGGAAAGTCATCAGAATGGCACAAGCGCTGACCCACTGGGCCTACATGCCAGATCCACCGATTGTGCACCCCGCGACCTGGGAGGGAGCTGAGGTGTTCGTCCATGTCAACAGATCAGCGTACGGTACAGCTCCTGACCCTTTTGTCCAACACGTTAAGATGGGAGACTTTACAGCTTCTGGCATTGGAACCACTTTATGCTTTACAACTGACTCCAACAGTTATATTCCAGGCTGTACTGTAATGCAATCCATAAATCATAGAATTTGCATTCCTGATAATAGTCAAGTATATAATATACGAATGACTTCATTGCCTACTGGGTTCCCTGTACATGCCAATTCTACCTCATACTTCATGATACTTCGCTGCATCAACTCCTCTCAAATTGTAGAATCCACGGGAGAACTGCACCCCATAAAGTGTAGACATGATCACCCTTTTATTACCAATATTTCAGGAACTAATTCTCAGCTGACAGACTGGTCCGGAGCGAATCTCACCAACAAGTACAACCCAGGTCTGTGGTGGATGAATGGACACCCTCACCGTCATGTCTGGATGTTAATGGCTGGCCTGAATAATATCTCCTGGCCCACTTCTACTACTTTAAAAAATATTATGAGTTGTGTAACACCCCCTTATGCTATTATATATGGACCCTTTAGTATTTCTATAGGAGCCATGTATTTCAATGTTACTTGCACTAACTGTTCTTTTACAAATTGTTTGTATAGTGGTCTTACTGATTCTGTAATTATTATTAAGCAACCACCATTTGTTATGCTTCCTGTAAACTTATCTGAAGCTTGGTATGAAGAAACAGGTATTCAAGTGTTAAAACATTTAAAAGAGCTTATGCGCCCTAGACGATTTGTAGGGCTACTAATAGCAGGCATTGTAGCCTTTATTTCCTTAGCTGCCTCTGCTGCAGCGGCCACTGTGGCTCTGACTCAAAATGTGCAGAGAGCTCACTATGTTAATCAGCTTGCTCATAATACCACGCAAGCCCTGCACTTTCAAGGCAGGATTGATGATAACGCAGAACAAAAATTAGAAGCATTGTATGAATCTGTGTTGTCACTGGGAGAACAAATTCGTGCCTTACAAACTTTGCAACGGTGCACTGTCATGCTGGGTTTGACTTTATTTGTGTGACCCTCCATAAGTATAATGGGTCAAGCTATCCTTGGGAAAAAGTTGTAGCACATCTAAATGGTATTTGGCACCATAATAGCTTGTCCTTAGATCTCTTTCAACTCCATAGACAAGTAGCCTGACTAGAACAAGCTCCGCCTCTGGTGGCAGAAACAGCAAAAGAACTGTTTGAACAACTTCAACATTATGTCCCTTCCTTAACTAACGTTAAAGGGCTGCTAATGACATTGCTCGGCCCAGGGATACTTTTGCTGATGGCTTTCCTATGCCTTCCTTGCATTGTATGCATATTGCAAAACTCTTTCATGAGTTTAGCCAGCCAGCTGCATAAGATCAAGCTCCAAGTGAATGAACTTTCCCCTGAGAGGAACCGCAGCCAGAGACGGGTATGAGGCAGCGCCAGCCTTGACCAACCTAAGACACAGGGCTTCAGCACTGCTCTGAAGTTGACCCTAAGATGGGTAAGGCAGGCTGGGGTACCCACCCCACCTAAGACAGGCGCGTTCAGTTCTTTTAATAAAAAAGACAGGGGAACTGTCGGGAGCCGAGCTAGCAGCTAAGCTCATCCTGACCTCTGGCTGTGCTGTAATTACAAGGAATGTGGTAAGATTTGGCTTAACTGACAGCCAGCACTTACCAAGATGTTTTACTGTGTCCATAGGCGCCTGGTTTATGTTTACCATTCAGCCTTGTCTTGTTTTATTGCCTCCTGTTATTTACTGACCTAAAAGCTTTCTTATTTTCTTAAACTTTGGTAACCCTATGCCATTCCCTGGTTCCCGAACTGCATAAAAGCTGGATGCTAAGAATAAACGGGGCTGCAGTCTTGAGTTACAATCTCGAGATGCAGACGTCCCGTACCCCATCTTTGCCTCTTGTCTTTTTTCTCTTGTCTTGTATTTTTCCTTTTCTTTAATCCTCGCCTCCCTCATTCAGGATTCCTTTTCGCTGCCGGCTGGCTTGGCAGGGGTTCCCTCTAGCTCCATCCACCATAAGGTACTGGTACTTGGTTCCCCCAGCTTCATCCACCATAGGTTACTGGTGCTTGGTACCCCCAGCTCCGTCCACCCATGGGGTACTGGTGCTTGATACCCCCAGCTTCTTCCACCATAGGGAACTGGTGCTTGGTACCCCCAGCTCCATCCATCCACCATGTGGTACTGGTGTTCGGTACTCCCCAGCTCCATCCACCCATGGGGGTACTGGTGCTTGCTACCCCCAGCTCTGTTACCCCCACCCCCACAGGCGGTGGACAACCTGTTCCTGGGGAAGACGGTGGAGAAGGACAATGCCTGCTGCATGCTTTCCAGGTGAGGACCCCGTGATCTCTGACCCCATGACCCCCATGACCCCGTGAGCCCCCCCACCCTGTCACCCACCCCATTAACCCTCCCAATCCCCCCCAAAGGCATCTGGGGATGGGAAAGGGGGAATTCAGGGGCCTGTGACCCCTCCCTGACCCGGGGAAGGAGGGGTCAGGGGTGTGACCCCGGCCGGGGTCAGAGGTCACACAGGCTGAGCGGCTGGACACACAGCGTGTTACGGGCATGGCACTGGTGTGGTGCTGGAGTGCAGGTGGGTTCACCCTGGAGGGGGGGGTCGGTGTCAGGGGTCAGGGGTCAGGGGTCATGCCTGGTCTCAAGCCCACAGACGGCCAGCCGCGGATGGAGGAGCTGCGGATCCATAAGGAGACGTGGGTGAGGTTCTCGGCACACGGAGGAGCTGGTGGCCCAGTAGGTCGAGAGCGGGGAGCCCATGTAAAGGGGGTCGGGGGCCACGGGGGGGGGTCGGGGTCATGGGGTGTCACTGGTGGTCAGGAGGGGGCCTAGGCCGAATCCTGGGGCCTGGATTCAATCAGGAGCCTGGGCATTTGGGTCTGGATGTGGGACTGGGTGCTGCTCTGAGTCCTCATCCAGGGTGCTGGGCTTAGTCCTGGGCCTGGATTCGATCAGGAGCCTGGGTGCTGCGCTAAGTGGTGAGCCTGGATGAGATCAGGATCCTGGGTGCTGGTCTTAGTCCTGCGGCTTGGGTGCTGTGCTTAGTCCTGGGCATGGATTTGATCAGGATCCTGGGTGCTGCGCTTAGTCCTGGGCCTGGGTGCTGCACTGAGTCCTGGGCCTGGATTCAATGAGGATCCCAGGTGCTGTGCTCATTCCTGCTCCCAAGTGCTGAGCTCAGTCCTGCTTCTGGGTGCTGCGCTTAGTACTCAGCCTGGATAAGCTTAGGATCCTGGGTTATGCGCTTAGTGCTGCAGCCTGAAGTAGATCAGGATCACGGGTGCTGTGCTTAGATCTGGGCCTGGGTGCTGTGCTCAGTCCTCAGCCTGAATTAGATCAGGAGCACGGGTGTTGGGCTTCGTCCTGGGCCTGGATTTGATCAGGAGCCTGGATGAGATCAGGATCCCAGGTGCTGTGCTTAGACCTGGGCCTGGGTGCTGGGCTTAGTCCTGGGCCTGGATGAGAACAGGAGCCTGAGTGCTGGGCTTAGTCCTGGACCTGGATTCAATCCGGAGCCTGGGTTCTGGGCTTAGTCCTGGGCCTGGGTGCTGCACTTAGTCCTGGGCCAGGATGAGATCATCTCCCGGGTGCTATGCTCAGTCCTGCTCCCGGGTGCTGCGCTCAGTCCTTAGTCTGGATTAGATCAGGATTCCAGGTGCTACGATTAGTCCTGTGCTGGGTGCTGCACTCAGTCCTTGGTCCGTGTGCTGTGCTAGGTCCTCAGCCCGGGTGCTGCACTCAGTCCTTGGCCTGGATGAGATCAGGCTCCCAGGTACTGGGCCCAGTCCTGGTCCTGCGTGCTGCATTTAGTCCTCAGTCTGGATGAGATCAGGATCCCGGGTGCTGCACTGAGACCTGGTCCCGGGTGCTGAACTCAGTCTTCTTCCCGGGTGCTGTGCGCAGTCCTACTCCTGGATTTGATCAGGATCCCAGGTGCTGCACTCAGTCCTGGTCTCGGGTGCTGCACTCAGTCCTCCTCCTGGATTCGATCAGGATCCCGGGGGCTGCACTGAGTCCTGCTCCGGGACGCTGTGCTCAGTCCTGTTCCTGGGTGCTGTGCTCAGTCCTGAGTCTGGATTCAATCAGGATCTCAGGTGCTGTGCACAGTCCTGCTCCCGGGTGCTGGGCTCAGTCCTCAACCTGGATGAGATCAGGATTCCAGGTGCTGTGCTTAGTCCTGGGCTGGGTGCTGCACTTAGTCCTTGGGCGTGGATTATTAGATCAGGATCCCGGGTGCTGCACCCAGTCATGGGCCTGGGTCAGATCAGGAGCCTGAGTGTTGGGCCTGGATCTGGGCCCGGGTGCTGGGCTTAGTCCTGGGCCTGGATTAGATCACGAGCCTGGGCGTTTGGGTCTGGCTGTGGGACTTGGTGCTGCTTTTAGTCCTCATCCAGGGTGCTGTGCTTAGTCCTGGGCCTGGATGAGATTGGGGGCCTTGATGAGATCAGGGGCATGGGCATTGGGTCTGGATGTCGGCCTGGGAGCTGTGCTTAGTCCTGGGTCTTGGTGCTGCACTTAGTCCTGGGCCTGGATTCGAACAGGCACCTGTGTGATTCACTAAGTGCTGAGCCTGGATGAGATCAGGATCCTGGGTGCTGGACTAAGTCCTGTGGCCTGGGTGATGCGCTTAATCCTCGGCCTGGATGAGATCAAGATCCCGGGTGCTGGGCTTAGTCCTGCTTCTGGGTGCTGCGCTGAGTCCTCAGCCTGGATTAGCTTTGGATCCTGGGTGCTGCGCTTAGTGCTGCCACGTAAAGTAGATCAGGATCATGGGTGCTGTGCTTAGTCCTAGGACTGGGTGATGTGCTCAGTCTTCAGCCTGGATGAGATCAGGATCACGGGTTCTGCACTCAGTCTGCAGTCTGGATTAGATCAGGAACCCAGGTGTTGGGCTTAGTCCTGGAACTGGATTTGATCAGGAGCCTGGATGAGATCAGGATCCCAGGTGCTGTCCTTAGTCCTGGGCCTGGGTGCTGGGCTCAGTCCTCGGCCTTGGTGCTGCACCCAGTCCTCGTCCCGGGTGATGCGCTTAGTACTGCTCCCAGGTGCTGTGCTTAGTCCTCAGCACAGGCATTGGGCTCAGTCCTCGGCCTGGATGAGATTGGGATCCTGGGTGCTGCACTCAGTCCTGCTCCCGGGTGCGGCGCTCGGTCCTCAGTCTGGATTAGATCAGGAGCACAGGTGCTGCACTCAGTCCTGGGCCTGGGTTCTGGGCTTAGTCCTTGAGCCCGAATTATTAGATCAGGATCCCAGGTGCTGCACTCAGTCCTTGGGCCTGAATTATTAGCTCAGGATCCTAGGTGCTGTGCTTTGTTCTGGGCCTGGATTCCATCAGAATCAGATCCCAGGTGCTGGCCTCAGTCCTGGGCCTGGGTGCTGCACTTAGTCCTCAGTCTGGATTGGATCATTCTCCCGGGTGCTGGGCTTAGTCCCGCGCTGGGTGCTGCGCTCAGTCCTGGTCCTGGGTACTGTGGTCAGTCCTAATCCTGGATTAGATCAGGATCCCGGGTGCTGCACTTAATTATGGGCCTGGGTGCTGCACTCAGTCCTGGTCCTGGGTGCTGTGGTCAGTCCTAATCCTGAATTAGATCAGGATCCCGGGTGCTGCACTTAATTATGGGCCTGGGTGCTGCGCTCAGCCCTGGGCCTGGATTCGATCAGGATCCCGGGTGCTGCGCTGAGTCCTGGGTCTGGATGAGATCACGCTCCCAGGTGCTATGCTCAGTACCGTTCCCGGGTGCTGCGCTCAGTCCTTAGTCTGGATTAGATCAGGATCCCAGGTTCTACGATTAGTCCTGTGCCGGGTGCTGCACTCAGTCCTTGGCCCGGGTGATGTGCTCAGTCCTCAGCCCGGGTGATGCGTTCATTCCTTGGCCTGGATGAGATCAGGTTTCTGGGTACTGGGTTCAGTCCTGGTCCTGCGTGCTGCACTTAGTCCTCAGTCTGGATGAGATCAGGATCCTGGTTTCTGCACTGAGTCCTGGTCCCTGGTGCTGTGCTCAATCCTCGGCCTGGTTGCTGCACTCAGTCCTCATCCTGGGTGCTGTGCTTATTCGTACGCTGAGTGCTGCGCTCAGTCCTGCTCCCAGGTTCTGTGCTCAGTCCTCCTCCTGGATTGGATCAGGTTCCGGGGTGCTGCGCTCAGTCCTGGTCCCGGGTGCTGCACTCAGTCCTCCTCCTGGATTCGATCAGGATCCCGGATGCTGCACTGAGTCCTGCTCCGGGATACTGAGCTCAGTCCTGGTCCCGGGTGTGTGCTCAGTCCTCAACCTGGATGAGATCACGATTCCAGGTGCTGTGCTTAGTCCCAGGCTGGGTGCTGCACTCAGTCCTGGGCCTGGATTAAATCAGGATCCTGGGTGCTGTGCTTAGTCCTTCTGGGTGCTGCACTTAGTCCTTGGGCGTGGATTATTAGATCAGGATCCCGGGTGCTGCATTCAGTCATGGGCCTGGGTTAGATCAGGAGCCTGGGTGTTGGGCCTGGCTGTGGGACTTGGTGCTACGCTTAGTTCTCATCCAGGGTGCTGTGCTTAGTCGTGGGCCTGGATGAGATCAGGGGTCTGGATGAGATCAGGGGCCTGGGCATTGGGTCTGGATGTCGGCCTGGGTGCTGTGCTTAGTCCTGGGTCTCGGTGCTGCACTTACTCCTGTCCTGAATTCAATCAGGAGCCTGGGTGCTGCGCTAAGTACTGAGCCTGGATGAGATCAGGATCCTGGGTGCTGGTCTTAAACCTGCGTCCTGGGTGATGTCCTTAGTCCTAGGCCTGGATGAGATCAGGATCCCAGGTGCTGTGCCTTGTCCAGGGACTGGGTGCTGGGCTCAGTCCTTGGCCTTGGTGCTGCGCGCAGTCCTCGTCCCGGGTGCTGTGCTCAGTCCTGGTCCCAGATGCTTGCTTAGTCTTCAGCTCAGCTGCTGCGCTCAGTCCTCGGCCTGGATGAGATCAGGATCCCGGGTGCTGCACTTTTTCCTGCTTCTGGGTGCTGTGCTTAGTCCTCAGCCTGGATTAATTTAGGATCCAGGGTGCTGCGCTTAGTGCTGCAGCTTAAAGTAGACCAGGATCACGGGTGCTGTGATTAGTCCTGGGACTGGGTGCTGTGCTCAGTCCTCAGCCTGGATGAGATCAGGATCCCAGGTGCTGCACTCAGTCCTCAGTCTGGATTAGATCAGGAGCACGGGTATTGGGCTTAGTCCATGGACTGGATTTGATGAGGAGACTGGATAGGATCAGGATCCCTGGTGCTGTGCTTAGACGTGGGCCTGGCTGCTGGGCTTAGTCCTGGGCCTGGATGAGTTCAGGAGCCTGGGTGCTGGGCTTAGTCCTAGACCTGGATTCGATCAGGATCCTGTGTTCTGGGCTTAGTCCAGGCCTAGATGAGATCTGGATCCCAGGTAATGTGCTTAGTCCTGGGCCTGGGTGCTGGGCTCAGTCCTCAGCCGTGGTGCTGCGCACAGTCCTCATCCCAGGTGTTGTGCTCAGTCCTGCTCCCAGGTATTGTGCATAGTCCTCAGCTCAGGTGCTGTGCTAAGTCCTCGGCCTGGATGAGATTAGATCCCGAGTGCTACCCTCAGTCCTCCCTCCCAGGTGCTGCGCTCAGTCCACATTCTGGATTAGATCAGGATCCTGGGTGCTGCACTTAGTCCTTAGCCTGGGTGCTGCACTTAGTCCTTGAGCCCGAATTATTAGATCAGGATCCCAGGTGCTGCACTCAGTCCTTGGGCCTGAATTATTAGCTCAGGATCCTAGGTGCTATGCTTTGTCCTGGGCCTGGATTCCATCAGAATCAGATCCCAGGTGCTGGCCTCAGTCCTGGGCCTGGGTGCTGCGCTTAGTCCTCAGTCTGGATTAGATCATTCTCCCAGGTGCTGGGCTTAGTCCCATGATGGGTGCTGTGATCAGTACTAATCCTGGATTAGATCAGGATCCCGGGTGCTGCATTTAGTCATGGGCCTGGGTGCTGCGCTTAGTCTCAGGCCTGGATTTGATCAGGATCCCGGGTGCTGTGCTCAGCCCTGGGCCTGGATTCGATCAGGATCCCGGATGCTGTGCTGAGTCCTGGGTCTGGATGAGATCAGGCTCCCAGGTGCTATGCTCAGTACCGTTCCCGGGTGCTGCGCTCAGTCCTTAGTCTGGATTAGATCAGGATCCCAGGTGCTACGATTAGTCCTGTGCTGGGTGCTGCACTCAGTCCTTGGCCCGGGTGATGTGCTCAGTCCTCAGCCTGGGTGCTGTGCTCAGTCCTTGGCCTGGATGAGATCAGGCTTCCTGGTACTGGGATCAGTTCTGGTCCTGCGTGCTGCACTTATTCCTCAGTCTGGATGAGATCAGGATCCTGGTTTCTGCACTGAGTCCTGGTCCCGGGTGCTGCACTCAGTCCTCGTCCCGGGTTCTGTGCTTATTCCTACGCTGGGTGCTGCTCTCAGTCCTTCTCCCGGGTGCTGTGCTCAGTCCTCCTCCTGGATTTGATCAGGATCCTGGGTCCTGCGCTCAGTCCTGGTCCTGGGTGCTGCACTCAGTCCTCCTCCTGGAATCGATCAGGATACTGGGTGCCGTTCTTAGTCCTGCGGCCTGGGTGTTGCACTTAGTCCTGGGCCTGGATGAGATCAGGATCCCAGGTGCTGTGCTTAGCCCTGGGCCTGGGTGCTGGGCTCAGTCCTCGGCCTTGTTTCTGCGCACAGTCCTCGTCCTGGGTGCTGCTTACAGTCCTGCTCCCAGGTGCTGCACTCAGTCCTCGGCCTGGATGAGATCAGGATCCCGGGTGCTGCGCTTAGTCCTTCTGGGTGCTGCGCTTAGTCCTCAGCCTGGATTAGCTTAGGATACTGGATGATGCGCTTAGTGCTGCAGCTTAAAGTAGATTAGGATCACGGGTGCTCTGCTTAGTCCTGGGACTGGGTGCTGTGCTCAGTCCTCAGCCTAGATGAGATCAGGATCCTGGGTGCTGCACTCAGTCCTCAGTCTGGATTAGATCAGGAGCACAGGTGTTGGGCTTAGTCCTGGGCCTGGATGAGTTCAGGAGCCTGGGTGCTGGGCTTAGTCCTGGGCTTAGATGAGATCAGGATCCCAGGTGCTGTGCTTAGTCCTGGGCCTTGGTGCTTCGCACAGTCCTCATCTCAGGTGCTGCACTCAGTCCTGCTCCCAGGTTCTGTGTTTAGTCCTCAGCTCAGATGCTGCGGTCAGTCCTCGTCCCAGGTGCTGCGCTCAGTCCTCAGTCTGGATTAGATCAGGATCCTGGGTGCTGCACTCAGTTCTGGGCCTTGGTGCTGCGCTTAGTCCTTGAGCCTGAATTATTTGATCAGGATCCTGGGTGCTGCACTCAGTCCTTGGGCCTGAATTATTAGCTCAGGATCCTGGGTGCTGTGGTTTGTCCTGGGCCTGGATTCCATCAGGATCGGTTCACAGGTGCTGGGCTTAGTCCTGCGCCTAGGTGCTGTGCTTAGTCCTCAGTCTGGATTAGATCAGGCTCCCGGGTGCTGGGCTTAGTCCCGCGCTGGGTGCTGCAATCAGTCCTCAGTCTGGATTAGATCAGGCTCCCGGGTGCTGGGCTTAGTCCCGCGCTGGGTGCTGCAATCAGTCCTAATCCTGGATTTGATCAGGATCCTGGGTGCTGAACTTAGTCCTGGGCTTGGGTGCTGCGCTTAGTCTGAGACTTTGTATTTGATCAGGATCCTGGGTGCTGCGCTCAGCCCTGGGCCTGGATTTGATCAGGATCCCAGTGCTGTGCTAAGTCCTGGGTCTGGAGGAGATCACGCTCCCAGATGCTATGCTCAGTCCTGCTCCCAGGTGCTGCGCACAGTCCTCAGTCTGCATTAGATCAGGATCCCAGGTGCTACGCCTAGTCTTGTGTTGGGTGCTGGGCTCAGTCCTCAGCCTGGGTCCTGCGCTCAGTCCTTGGCCTGGATGAGATCATGTTTCCGGGTACTGGGCTCAGTCCTGGTCCTGCGTGCTGCACTTAGTCCTCAGTCTGGATGAGATCAGGATCCCGGGTGCTGCTCTGAATCCTGGTCCCTGGTGCTGTGCTCAGTCCTCGGCCTGGTTGCTGCACTCAGTCCTCATCCCGTGTGCTATGCTCAGTCCTGCTCCCAGGTGCTGTGCTTATTCCTACGCGGGGTGCTCCGCTCAGTCCTGCTCCCGGGTGCTGTGCTCTGTCCTCCCCCTGGATTCGAGCAGGATCCTGGGTGCTGTGTTGAGTCCTGCTCCGGGGTGCTGCACTCAGTCCTGGTCCCGGGTGCTGCACTCAGTCCTGATCCCGGGTGTTGCACTCAGTCCTCCTCCTGGATTCGATCAGGATCCTGGGTGCTGCGCTGAGTCCTGCTCTTTGATGCTGTGCTCAGTCCTGGTCCTGGGTGCTGTGCTCAGTCCTTAGTCTGGATTCAATCAGGATCCCAGGTGCTGTGCTCAGTCCTGCTCCCGGGTGCTGTGCTCAGTCCTCAGCCTGGTTGAGATCAGGATTCCAGGTGCTGTGCTTAGTCCTGCGCTGGGTGCTGCACCCAGTTCTGGGCCTGGGTTAGATCAAGATCCTGGGTGCTGCATTTAGTCATTGGGCGTCGATTATTAGATCAGGAACCCGGGCGCTGCACTCAGTCATGGGCCTGGGTTAGATCAGGATCCTGGGTGTTGTGCTTAGTCCCAGGCCTGGATGAGATCAGGATCTCAGGTGCTGCGCTTAGTCCTGGACCTGGATTGGATCAGAATCCCGGTGCTGTGCTCAGTCCTGCACTGGGTGCTGCGCTCAGTCCTCAGCCTGGGTGCTGCGCTCAGTCCTGCTCCCGGGTGCAGTTAGGGAGCAGTAGACTTCTTCAGGTAAGAAGTTCCATAGCAACTACTAAGTGCCCCACAGCAATAACCCAGGACTGCCAGTAGCCATACCCCAGAGAGGAAGAAAGTGAAAGGAAAATGCTCAACAAGCCCAATTTATCTCTAGTTTAACAAAGTCTGGGGAAAAATGACTTCAGATATCCAGCCACATCCTCTGGCTTCTTGCCGCTACTTTTCTGAGTATAAAAAGCAGCGAAAAAAAAAAGTCTGGTACAAACCAGAGGAACAGAGGTGTTCATCACACATAGTAGGTTGATTTTCAGCTTTGATGGATTTAGGGGTGATTCTGTTTCAGTGATGTCAGCAGTCTCCCAAACCACCCCTGTTATTTCCTAGATCACATGAAGATCTAGATACTGTGTTTCTCCATACCGGTTTTGTGAAATACTACTCTGCTTTCCAGCTTGACCTGTGCCATTCCCAAGGTATGCAGCGGCCTACCATTTCTAATTAGGGAATGCAAATAGAACCTGCTCACCAGCTCAAGATGAGATGAAGGAATAATGCAGGACAGCAAACACACTAAACCCAGACCTTAAGAGGGCCTAAACCCATTTGTCTCCGCAGAAATTGCTGGATCAGAGATGGACCTCCTGGGTTCAATCTCATCCCTCATGCCCAAGTCAAGGGCACTGGGTCTATTTTAGGACAGCCCACCCCACTTACTTGCTCAAATAGAGCAAGCAGTATATGACTTCCAAGTCAACTTCTCCAGATTCACCAGCTCTTCCTTCAACAAGGACAAGTCTCTAGACACTTAGGATAGCATGACCAAAATTCTGTAGCCCATTTATACGCATTTTCTGTAGAAACACAAATATGATGGAGCCTGTCCTTTCTGGTCATCTGCCCACATTGATTCACTCTCATGCAAGGTGGATCCTTTTCATCAATATCCTGAACATCCCTGGTGTTCTCGACCTCTGCAGTATTAAACAATATCCACCTTCAGTTTCCAAGGAAATTTTGATTCTTGATCAATTTTTGCTCCAGAAGCAAGATGGGTTTTCATCGAGAAAATACCTTCAGGTTTAACCTTTCCATCACTTACAGATTATGTCTGTCCTCTGGTAGGAAAACACAACTGAAGCTTAGATTCTGAATCCACAAGTGCAGAGCTTTTGGCAGAGCTGGTCTGCAATATTACTGGAAAGAATACAAAGAGGACAGAAGCATTTAACCAAGAGGCCTCAGGTCAGGATTATCCAGCATAGAGTCTGAATTCAGACATGCCCATGAAATTGTCCAGAACTTAGCTTTAGTGACAATAAACATAAGGATTATTTAATTGTACAGGACAAATTCAAGCACACAAAAGTCCTGACACCAACAGTATGGTATACCTGTAGCCTACCCCCATGATGGTGTCCTGAAAATACTATGGTACAGCATTTCAATAGCAGTCACCAGGGATACCTATCCCACCAGCTATGACAGCCAACTCCTTCTAGCCAGGGCACAGAATGTTGACATAGCTTTCCTGAGCATTAGCTTCAAAATGAAGGAAATGTTCAGGTATGTCAGTCTCCCAAACTAACAAGACATTCTCGATCAAGATACTGCTTTCCTAAAACGTTTTTAGATAAGACTGGAGAGTCTTGGGTAATTCTAAATCAAGATGGTAAGCAGACAAACATTTCCCCATTTAATGACTAAAATCGGCTGAAGTGAAGTTGCCAAAAAAGAGCCAGTTCGTTATGAGCCAAGATGATTTCCTAGGATTCAGCTGTTTGAGTGGTTTGGATTTTCCATACCATTTCCTAGGCTACAGTCACAGGTGGGGTGAGAGTCTCATAACTAGAGAACCCAAGTTTTCACACTGGCAAATGTGGTTAAGGGTATGAATAAACAGAATGGAAGTCTCAATTCATTGCAAAGCACCTCCACCTTCCACTGCTGCTTTTCTCAGTTCACTTCCTTGTTCCTCTTCCTGCCAGTTCTGCCCAGCAGTGCAGACAGAGGTGACATCTAGGAAGTCCCTTCCTTCCAGCTTGTTTCCTGAGGTTTTCCTGGGTAAGATTCTGTAGCCTTGGAATTTAGTGAAGCGTCAAGTACAGGGAAATATTGTGCCAAGCTAGACATGCTTTGGTGCCTATGCGGTCTACAAGGATGGATCTTTGAGGAGAGACAAGCAAGAACAGCAGCAACACACACCCAGTTGAGTGATACCAATGGAGAAGGACAAGTTCTCTGTCAAGGTGGCTGGGAAGGAATTTTCTGCAAGAAACTCGAGGGAGATGTGATTGAGGTGCATGGCAAGCACCTTCAGAGTGTATCCTTTAGCATTGCATCCTCCCTTCCCTTAATTTACCTTTGCTTCTGACACATTGAGGTTTTGAAATTATAGTTCCTAAGCCAAACTTTGAGAGTTTTAAGTATTATAAATTCAAAGACAGAATTGTTCTTAAGGTCACAACTAACCAACACAAACTTCTTAATGACATGGAGTGGACAGTTTGTCTGCCGAGTGTACAACACCAGACTGGGGGCAGAGAGTGGCCCAAGGGATGTGCTGAGGTTCCTGTGAGTAGAATACCCTGCTCATTAGCCAGGCTTCCACCAAGAGACAGGAGTCACCTGTGTTTCTAAATTATCTGAGGTTAGGAAATGGAATATGGTAGTTCACACAGAATAAAGATTCTCCTACAGAAAGGAAAAGCAAAGCATATCAAGCCTCCCTCCTGTCCTCAAATCCATCCAAAAGACAGTCCCTCAGAGCCCTTAGCCCAGTCCTTCCTTGCTGTTTGGCCACTAGCTGAAGGGAACCATTTGGCACCACCTGGTGGCCGTGACGTAGAACACCAGGGAAATGCAGACTGGAAGCACTTCCCTTGAAACAGAAGTTCTGTCTTTGGGGCAGGGTGATAGAACAGGATCTAGTTTCAGTTTGTTGCAGGTGTGGAGCCACTTTTACCAGCACCATTTGTTAAAGAGGCTATCTTTCTTCTATTATTTTTTGTTTAGCTCCTTTATCAAAGATTAAGTAGGCATAGGTCTGCAGGTTCATTTCTGGGTCTTCAGTTCTGTTCCATTGGTCTTCAGGCCTGTTCCTGTGCCAATACCAAGCTGTTTTTATTACTATAGCTTTATAAGACAGCTTGAAGTTTGGTATTTAATTCCTCCAGCATTGTTCTTTCTGCTTAGGATTGTTTTTGCTATTGGCGTTCTTTTACTATTCCATATGAATTTCTCGATTGCTTCCTCTATTTTGTTAAAAATGGTGTTGGGATATTAATGGGTATTGCATTGAATTTGGAGATAGCCTTTGGCAATATTGCCATTTCAACTATATTAATCCACCCAATCCAGGAGCATAGGAGGTTTTCCCATTTCCTTAGTTCTGCCTAAATTTTGTTTTTAAAGGTCTCATCATAGAGGTCTTTCACTTCTGTGGTTAAATTTATGCCTATGTATTTTATGTTTTTTCTGAGGCTATTGCAAAAGGGTTGCTTTCCTGATTTTGGCCTTGGTCTTCTGGTCATTGGTATATAGAAAGGCCATTGGTTTTTTAGGGTTTCTTTTATGTCCTGCTACTTTGCCAAAGTTTTGGATCAGCTGTAGTAGCTTGGGGGTAGAGTCTATGGGGTTCTTTATGTATAGGATCATGTCATCTGTGAAGAAAGAAACTTTAGCTTCATCATTTCCTATTTGGATCCCCTTTATGTTTTCTTCTTGTCTAATTGCTCTGTCTAGGAATTCCAGTACTATGTTGTAGAGGAGAGGAGAGAGCAGACATCCCTGTCTTGTTCCTTATTTTAAAGGGAGTGGGTTTCTGTCTTCACATTTGGGAGGATCCTGTGGACAGATTAGAAGTTCCTGAGAGTGGAATGTTACAGATCTGGCAGCTGAAGTTATCCTGACTCATCTGTATACTCTTCAATGGCCACTTTACCACCAGAACTCTATCTGAGCTAATTACCTTTGTGGAGGTAAAGCCGCTTTTGCAACCTAAAACCTAGTCTAGTGTACCACCTAAAATCTGTAGAAGATATTTTCCCTCTGCTATAACTCACCCACTTGATGCCTCCATCACTGTACTTATGACATTGTCCTGAGATTCTCGTCTCTTCTACACTAGAACATTTTCAGATTAACCTGAGTTCTTGTTCCTGGCTATAAGCACCCATATTGGGCTCACAAACCCTTTCTTCGAACCAAGAGCTTATGCATTAACAGACCCTCATCTAGAAGACAGCTTATGGAATCTAGTAGCAATTCAACTTCAATATCCACCTTAAGTTTCCAAGGAAATTTTGATTCTTGAACAATTTTTGCTCCAGAACCAAGATGGGTTTTCATCGAGAAAATACCTTCAGGTTTAACCTTTCCATCACTTATAGATTATGTCTTTCCTCTGGTAGGAAAACACAACTGAAGCTTAGATTCTGAATTCACAAGAGCACGGCTTTTGGCAGAGCTGGTCTGCAATATAAATGGAAAGAATACAAAGAGGACAGAAGCATTTAACCAAGATGCTTCAGGTCAGGATTATCCAGCAGAGAGTCTGAATTCAGACATGCCCATGAAATTGTCCAGAACTTAGCTTTAGTGACAATAAACATAAGGATTATTTAATTGTACAGGACAAATTCAAGGACACAAAAGTCCTGACACCAACAGTATGGTATACCTGTAGCCTACCCCCATGATGGTGTCCTGAAAATAATATGGTACAGCATTTCAATAGCAGTCACCAGGGATACCTATCCCATCAGCTATGACAGCCAACTCCTTCTAGCCAGGGCACAGAATGTTGACATAGCTTTCCTGAGCATCAGGTTCAAAATGAAGCAAATATTCAAGTTTGTCAGTCTCCCAAACTAACAAGACATTCTCGATCAAGATAGTGCTTTCCCAAAACGTTTTTAGATAAGACTGGAGAGTCTTGGGTAATTCTAAAACAAGATGGTAAGCAGACAAACATTTCCCCATTTAATGACTAAAATCCGCTGAAGTGAAGTTGCCAAAAAAGAGCCAGTTCGTTATGAGCCAAGATGATTTCCTGGGATTCAGCTGTTTGAGTGGTTTGGGTTTTTCATGCCATTTCCTAGGCTACAGTCACAGGTGGGGTGAGAGTCTCATAACTAGAGAACCCAAGTTTTCACACTGGCAAATGTGGTTAAGGGTATGAATAAACAGGATGGAAGTCTCAATTCATTGCAAAGCACCTCCACCTTCCACTGCTGCTTCTCTCAGTTCATTTCCTTGCTCCTCTTCCTGCCAATTCTGCCCAGTAGTGCAGACAGAGGTGACATGCGGAAGTCCCATCCTTCCAGCTTGTTGCCTGAGCTTTTCCTGGGTAGGATTCTGTAGCCTTGGAATTTAGTGAAGAGTCCAGTACAGGGTAATATTGTGCCAAGCTAGACATGCTTTGGTGCCTATGTGTTCTACAAGGATGGATCTTTGAGGAGAGACAAGCAAGAACAGCAGCAGCACACACCCAGTTAAGTGATACCAATGGAGAAGGACAAGTTCTCTGTCAAGGTGGCTGGGAAGGAATTTTCTCCAAGGAACTCGAGGGAGATGTGATCGAGGTGCATGGCAAGCACCTTCAGAGTGTATCCTTTAGCATTGCATCCTCCCTTCCCTTAATTTACCTTTGCTTTTGACCCATTGAGGTTTTGAAATTATAGTTCCTAAGCCAAACTTTGAGAGTTTTAAGTATTATAAATTCAAAGACAGAATTGTTCTTAAGGTCACAACTAACCAACACGAACTTCTTAATGACATGGAGTGGACAGTTTGTCTGCTGAGTGTACAACACCAGACTGGGGGCAGACAGAGGCCCAAGTGATGTGCCGAGGTTCCTGTGAGTAGAATACCCTGCTCATTAGTCAGGCTTCCACCAAGAGACAGGAGTCACCTGTGTTTCTAAATTATCTGAGGTTAGGAAATGGAATATGGTAGTTCACACAGAATAAAGAAAGGAAAAGCAAAGCATATCAAGCCTCCCTCCTGTCCTCAAATCCATCCAAAAGACAGTCCCTCAGAGCCCTTAGCCCAGTCCTTCCTTGCTGTTTGGCCACTAGCTGAAGGGAACCATTTGGCACCACCTGGTGGCCGTGACGTAGAATACCAGGGAAATGCAGACTGGAAGCACTTCCCTTGAAACAGAAGTTCTGTCTTTGGGGCAGGGTGATAGATCAGGATCTAGTTTCAGTTTGTTGCAGGTGTGGAGCCAGTTTTGCTAGCACCATTTGTTAAAGAGGCTATCTTTCTTCTATTATTTTTTGTTTAGCTCCTTTATCAAAGATTAAGTAGGCACAGTTCTGCAGATTCATTTCTGGGTCTTCAGTTCTGTTCCATTGGTCTTCAGGCCTGTTCCTGTGCCAATACCAAGCTGTTTTTATTACTATAGCTTTATAAGACAGCTTGAAGTTTGGTATTTAATTCCTCCAGCATTATTCTTTCTGCTTAGGATTGTTTTTGCTATTGGCGTTCTTTTACTATTCCATATGAATTTCTCGATTGCTTCCTCTATTTTGTTAAAAATGGTGTTGGGATATTAATGAGTATTGCATTGAATTTGGAGATAGCCTTTGGCAATATTGCCATTTCGACTATATTAATCCACCCAATCCAGGAGCATAGGAGGTTTTCCCATTTCCTTAGTTCTGCCTAAATTTTGTTTTTAAAGGTCTCATCATAGAGGTCTTTCACTTCTGTGGTTAAATTTATGCCTATGTATTTTATGATTTTTCTGAGGCTATTGCAAAGGGTTGCTTTCCTGATTTTGGCCTTGGTCTTCTGGTCATTGGTATATAGAAAGGCCATTGGTTTTTTAGGGTTTCTTTTATGTCCTGCTACTTTGCCAAAGTTTTGGATCAGCTCTAGTAGCTTGGGAGTAGAGTCTATGGGGTTCTTTAGGTATAGGATCATGTCATCTGCGAAGAAAGAAACTTTAGTTTCATCTTTTCCTATTTGGATCCCCTTTATGTTTTCTTCTTGTCTAATTGCTCTACCTAGGAATTTTAGTACTATGTTGTAGAGGAGAGGAGAGAGCAGACATCCCTGACTTGCTCCTCATTTTAAAGGGAGTGGGTTTCTGTCTTCACATTTGGGAGGATGCTATGGACAGATTAGAAGTTCCTGAGAGTAGAATGTTACAGAACTGGCAGCTGATGTTATCCTGACTCATCTGTATACTCTTCAATGGCCTCTTTACCACCAGAACTCTATGTGAGCTAATTATCTTTGTGGAGATAAAGCAGCTTTTGCAACCTAAAACCTAGTCTAGTGTTCCATCTAAAATGTGTAGAAGATTTTTTCCCTCTGCTATAACTCACCCACTTGATGCCTCCATCTCTGTATTTATGACGTTGTCCTGAGATTATCGTCTCTTCTACACTGGAACAATTTCAGACTAACCTGAATTCTTGTTCCCCGGCTATAAGCACTCATATTGGGCTCACAAACCCTTTCTTTGAACCAAGAGCTTTATTATGCATTAACATACCCCCATCTAGAAGACAGCTTATGTAATCTAATAGCAATTCAACTTCAAAGCTGTGTACAATTCAGTCTGTCTTCACAGTGGAGTGGTACAGGCAGCACCCCAGTAGAAGGAAGAAACTAGAGTTCTATTGCATAGCAGCTGTGCCTCATCCTCTTACAGCAGAGCCTCTTAGATCACCAGGGCCCCTCGAGCTAGGCAATGCCCTCCCATTGCAGTCACAAGAATCCAATTACTACCAATTCTGCATCATTTAAAGTAATGCTTTGTGAGCTGCCTGCTAGCAATTCCACTAGACCCACCTAGTTTTCACCAGATCCACATTCCAGGAACTGGATGCAGGAAAATCCTTTCATCTGGAGGGTAAGTTTGTCTGCTTCAATACAAGACTATGGCTACTATCAAGGGTGCCAATTTAACGGAAAAGCTGAGACATTTGTAGATCCGTCTCCTAGGAGAATCCCAGAATTCTCCTTGGCACACACATGCAGCTTTGATCATCTGCATTTTGATTCAATCAGTAGCTCCTTTTGTGAACTATCACCTATGTTACAGAGGCCTTCCTTTATTCTACCATGTGCTATAAATACATTCCCCACGAACCATTGCAGTCACATGTATTGAGACAAAAATAAATTCTGATCCAAGCAAAGTTTACTTCCACACACGAGGGTTCACACTAGCCAAAAATTGGCCACAGAGCAACCATTCTTCCTGATATTTGTCCCTCACACAGCAGGAGGCTCTGCCCCTCTGCTCAGATTGGTTGAGCTCAGGTTTACAATCTACTCTGCTTATGAATGGCTAGTTTAAATAGGATAAAATGTGCTTGAGGTGGATTTTCAAGTAAGATGAACAGTTCACATATAATCTTAAAATATGCCCAGCCCTGTTATTTCTTCAACAGTCTAGGGTGTGGCATAACTCCATCTTGAAAACCCAGTTTAATATAAAAGCTTACATTTTACAAATCCTTTATCCCAAACCAGTTCCAGTTTTCCTAAAGACCCAAGGCACCAAACCAAACCAGGAACTTTTAAGCAATATACGTTGATGGAAAAGAGGTTTTTCTCACCGATGTACATAGGTCTACAGTAGGTTCTGTAGCGTTTCTATGTGTATCATCTTTATAAGCTGTTCATAGAAATTTACCTTTCAAGGCAGCAAACAAGGACACCGCCCACTTTGCTAATTTTCCACTTGCGATGTGTAATAGAAATAATGTATGCTTTATTATATATGTATCAATTATATGTTCATAAGATGTGTGATGTCATACATGTCTTATGAGAAAAGGTTTCTCTGAATTGAGAAAGTTCATTGTATTTTTTCTAATATTTGTATATATAAGCCACAACCAAAAATTAGATACCATGTTCCCAATGTTAGTAGATGAAGAACCACCATCTGAATTCATCTGTCTCCACCCTCAAATTGAGAATCCCCTTTCCAACCAATATTTTGAAAACAAACCTGAGAACAAGACTTGTTTTCCCTGTACAGAATCGGGCACAAGCATCCCAAACCAAGCTCCACACTCAGAATGAGGCTCCACCCTAAGGTGCATGGAGATAGCAGCACCGCATACAATCTATACCATCCTCTGGCCACACAGTACTGCATTAGTCCATCCAGTGTCCAAGGTCAGAGAAAATGCCAAGTAACTGGAAATGAAGCAAAGGCTCCTGTGGCTATTTTACAGGATGCCCTTTACTGTGGGGTGCTGTGTTTGAACATTGTAGGCATGTTCAAATGGCCACCGTGGGTGCTGAGAACTCCTGTTTCTCTCGGAAGTCAGAAAATGCCGTGCAGTGCCATCCCACAATCATTCCTTTAGTGAAATTTTGGGCCAACACAAGAGTATAGGCTCTCGCTTGTTGCTCTTGAACAATGGATACTGAGGCTAAGAGGTGTCATGTTTTGCATCTTGCTGTGAAAACTCATAGAGGTGAAACTCCACCTGCAGATCCATGTAATAGGCTCCTATGAATTCCTGGAGTCAGGGGCAGGGACTCAGACATTAGGCTACCAGACCTGCTAGACCTGTATCACGCACTCCATTGAATTCTCAAGCCCCCTGTGAACCTGTCCCTTAACAATGACCCTGATCAGGCCACAAACAATTCAGCCACTGTTCTTCTAGCAAGGGGGAAATGTGCCCCTCAATTTCCTGTGTTCTGGTCTGAGGCTCTAGTCTTCATTGTGACCAGCAATTGAAGGATGGGGAAGGGCTTGTGAATTGAAGTTCTCAAAATATGTATTTAGTAGCTCCCACAGGGTTTTAATTTCACTTCATAGGAGCATGATGACCTTCTGTAGAGAGAGAATATCTTAGTTCAAGCAGCCAAGATTGTACTGAATCACCTTTAGTCCTAGTGAGAGCTATATTGGCTTGGTGCCTGATTGAGCACTTTTGTGACTACTAGGAAAGATTTTTGGCTGGTACTGGGACTTGAACTGAGGGTCTGGGCTCTGTCGCTGAGCCTCTCTGTGATCAAGCCAGTGCTCTACCATTTGATCCACAGAGTTTCTTCCACATTTTTCTGTTTATGTGGTACTGGGGAATCAAGCACAGGGCTTTATGCATGCTAGTCAAGTCCTCAACCACTAAGTCTCAATCCAAGCTGCCAGGAAAGACTTTCTAAATGCATACTAAGCTTAGCAGACCTTTGGCCTCTATCAGGCTTAAACGGCTGGAAATTAAGATTGCACCTGAACCTTGCAAATTTCTCTGCTTCCTTGAAGACATCTTAAATATTTTGAAAGACTTCCCTGTCTCTTAAGACTTCTTGACTCCACAAGCCTAGATGTTTGTGAGGTCTTTTCATGGTAGACCAACCTAGGGGCCAGTTCACTCCACCCAATTTCTCAGGAGGAAAAGAAAAAAAGAAAGTGTTCAACTACTTGGCCTCCTTCTCCATGGGAACAACGAGACACACTGCCAATCTCTACATGCTCTGCTTTGGCAAGTTGCTAGGCCTCTATCCACATTCACAGATACAGACTATGGAGAGGGCAAAAAACAGAATGCCCGAAGCAGCCCTAAGGGCTTTAAGGAGACCAGGGCAGCGTTCTATGGTGACAGGTGCTGGCAGAGGCTAAGGGATTCATAGATGTTTCAGAATCTTCTTTCTGAAACCTCATAATTCCCTCTAGTACTTGGAAATAAGAACTGAATCTAGTTCTACTAACGACTTAAGCCTAAGAACATGAGGTATGGAGTAGAGGCTCTTCAAGCACCAGCGCTAGGCAAGGGAGCCAAGGGCTGATGAGAGCAATGAGCAAAGACCAGAGGTGTATACAAGGAGCCTGAAAGGCAGAACTCCCGTTGACTGGAGACTGTCATCAGGAATGGACTCTAGCATGACCATCAGACCAGAGACTCCTGCAACACAGGTCACCAGGGAGCCAAGACTCCACCCCATGGAAACATAGGCCAGAACCCATTGTGTCCATAGCTGAGATCACACTGGCCACACAAAGTAGGATAGCACACGATAAATGTCTTTGGCTTGATTGTGAAAGAGAATATGAAACAGAGTTTATTTGAATATTTGTCCAAACAAAGCTTTTCAATTGGGGGACTTCTGAGCCCATCCTTGTATTTGGTTAGGAAAAGCCCCTCTGGCTTCCACTCAGTGGAAGGTAATTACTATTCTACTAACACACCCAAGGGTTGTAAGTGGCTTGGGCTATGAAGGTGGAGGACCCAAGCCTGAATCCTGATTGTACCTAATGGCTTTTGAACCCATCCCAGGCCTCTAATGTAAAGAGGATCAAGAACCCACAGCCAGTACCTAACCAAAAAAGTACTCAAATGGCCTGAGGGCAGAAGACTCTGGCCTTTGGGATGAAGCATAAATACCAGCAGAGGTGGGCTAAAGAAGGACGCTAGTACCTGGATTTGGTACACTAGCATGCAGGCTTTCACAGTGCATGGGACTATAGGAAAAGCTGTGGCAACCTCCCATATACAGGGGCTCAATGTCCAAAAGGAATTGAGTAGGGACAGGAAGAAAATACCCCTGGTAGTAGTAGAAGAGGTTTTGAATGAACCAGTATAGAATGCAGGCTTAGATCTCAAAAGCCTATTAAGTAAGATACGTCAGCTCCAACAGGTTAGCTCTTTGCTAAATCGTGCACCGTGTCCATCATCAGATAATACTTAGCTGCCTAGGGAGTGAAAAGTTAAAGAGAGGTGAGTAACTTCTAAAGGATGTGCTTCCTTTACTGTGTGACAGTCTTGATATTGCCAGCAGTATGTTCTTAGAAGTAGATTCACTACACTAAGTGCACACATACTCAAAAGGAACTTACGTGGGTGGCTCCTTAACCCTCGAGGAGATACAAGCCTGTGTAGCACTTTCTGCAGGTGTTGGAGCTTCACATGTTTTCCTGAGCCAATTCCACAGTGGGCTGCTCAACTGAAAAGTTTACTGAGAAGCCCCAGGAAGGATGCAGTAACCACTTCTGTCAGGACTAGGGAACATTTCCAAAAAGTAGAAAACACTAAAGTGAAATCAGATAGTTTCTCTTTTGCAAAATCTACAAATCTGAAAGAGGACTGGAAGCCAGCAGGAGGCAGCAGAAAATGCAGGGTGAGAGGGAGAACATAATAAATTTGGCACATTAAGGGGAAAAAGGTCATAAATGAATTGTACTCAGGTTACAAAGGGGAATTCAGAATAGAATCAGAATTTCAGATGCTTGAGGAATGTGTAGAAATACCACAGTGAAATCATTTCCTTTGGATACTATAGACTGAGTTTTCCAAAAAGTCACCTATTATTTCCTCTAAGTAATTTAGAACTCAGAGGTTAATGCTTTTAGGTAGATTTATACAGGTTAGGAGTTTCCTAACCAGTCCTTCAATGAGGGCAGGCAGGAAGCCAAGTTCAGCTCTTCAGTAGCTTTACACTTAGAGGAGGCAATCACACCCACCAGATTCTCAGGTATCTTTTAACCTTAAAATTTTTTTTATTATCAATGTGATGTGCATAGGGGTTATAGTTAAGTCAGGCAAAGAGTACATTTCTTTTGGACAATGTCACCCCTTCCCTCCCTCTCTCCCGGTTTTTCCCTCCAATCCTACCCATAAGTTGTATAGTTCATTTTCAAAAAGTGTCCACTGAGTACCATTGCTGCATTTGTTCACCCTCTGTCTCTCCATTTCTGTGCCTTCCTTTTGCCTCCCAAAGACCTATAAACAAACATACACAACAAAAAAGAAAGAAAACAAAAAAAAAAACAACAGGAGAAAATACAGAATCCTTGTTTCCATTTTCTTGAAACTAATTTTGACTCATGTGAGTAACTCCACACTCTACCCTTTGTTTCAGCTTAGATTGAATTGGCCCTCCATCCAATTTATGCTAAAGTGAGAGCTACCAAGGAGATCTTCCAAGAAAACAAAAGCCCTTGTATGTGTTACTCTGGTCAGTGTGTATACATTTTCCACCACAGGCTAGACATCCTCTATAGCAAGAGACAGGCTGTGGAGAAGCAGCCCACATCAGAGCATCTGGAGATGGAGACAGGGGTTGAGTGATTTATAACCGAGGTCACTGGGGAGGAGATGGGAAATGAATTTCCAACAGCTCTGAAAGGACAGTGACAGAAAGTCTCCATACTAAACCAGCATTCCTTCCAGAGGGACCAGACAACACAGGAAGCCTGCAGCTCCCAATGAACAGTACCCACACCTTGCTCCCTGTTGATCTTGCTAGCACTTGGCATTGGACCATACATGGGGGCAATGGAGTGGATCAGGTGAGAGAACAGAAAAACTTATTTCATTGAAGCTTAGGAACATAGTGGGAGGGTTGAAAGTGAGGAAGTGGGTGGATGGACCTTGAATAAACATTCAGAACCATCTAGTTCTCCTTTCTGTTCCAAGCTAAAGCCTGCAAGACCAGAGATCTGTCACACAACTCTCCTCTATCTTATTGGCCTGAACAGGGTCCGAGGACACTTTAGATTGCTGCAGAGCCACAAATGTAGTACTCATTTTCAATACTTAATGCACTTAGAGTACATCTGAAACCCATTTTCCTCTTCTAACTTTAAGCTTCTACCTCCCTAACACACCTGAAGCAAATTTATCATCCAATTGAGGAGGAAGAGGAGATAAGAGGAGGAGGAGGAAAACAGGGGAGGAGGAGAGCAGAGAACAGAGGAGAGCAGAAGAGGAGAGCAGAGGAGAGCAGAGGAGCGCAGAAGAGCTCAGAGGAGTGCAGAGAGCATTATTTATTTTTGTTTGTTTTGCTCCCAGCTGGGAGGAGAGGCACAGGCTGAGGATGGCCCTTGCCTGTGGGTCCCCATGCTGAGCCCCATACAGGTGCCTCACCGCGCCTGCCTGGCGCCAACTCCACCAACTACTTGTGCTGCCACCGGGACTGAACTTTGGAGGACTTGTCCCTTCTCCTCTGGCTGGTTGTCTTGGCAGGAGGTAGAAGGTGGCCAGAGGACCCCCCCCCCCCCACCATGCTGGTGAAGAAGCCTGCGGGGAAGGTCGCAGGGCGAGAGGCTGGATCCAAAGAGCCCAGCCCCTCCAGGAAGCATTGCACCTGTGCCATGCCCCCCAGCACCATGCTGGCGACCCTCCTCTCTGGGGTGGCCGGGATTTCTTGGTGAAAACCAACAAACTTCAGACAAGGAGCCTCACCCTGGAATCTGCTAAAGGGGCGCCCTCCGTTCCCCTGCTGCCTGAGAAGGTGGATCAACTGAAAAGCCATAGTACAAGAGCGACTTGAGTGGAGCGACTCCTGGCTCAGGTGTGTGAGGCTGGGCCTTGCGCGAGGCGGGAGTTGCACGTGGATAGAATTTTGCACAGGTGCGGTCAGTCTGCAGGATTCACCTTACCAGTCATACAGTTAATTTGGGATGTGTGAGCCTCTGTGGTATCTATTTATTCAAGTCTCTTCCTTGGTTTCCCTCCAAGTCTGTGTGTAGGATCTTCCCTCTGTCTTCTTTAAGGATTGCATGTTGCAATGGCAGCATGGGCTTTGCCCAGCTGTTCAGTTTTTTGGAGTCTGGTCTGACAGCATTCTCAGTCTTATGGAGAATATTCATTGTAATGCTCACATCTGTTGTTCATATACCAAGGCTAGGCCTTATCACTAGAGAAAGGTAAGCACTCTTAAAAGTGAAATAAACCTATAGATTTAAAATTCACTTAACTCAGAATTCTTTTCATATTAAATGTTTTAAAAATTGGAAAAAAAAAGTTTTCCTTTGTTTTTTGGAGGGGGAGAGTTAACAGAGGTTGTACTCAGATATTGATGAATGGAGAATTGAAAGGGATTCCTTTAAAGATGACTTAGATTCCAGTAGAGAGAGGGTAGTTTTTCTGCCAGTGGAGAGATGCAGTAGTTGCAACCCGAATGTGATAAAGTATGTCTACAACATTGGCTGTTATTGATAGGACACACATTGCCATGAGCTGCATTGTTAGTGCCGGGGTTTTGCCTTGGCTGTGCAGGGAGAGGGTGGTGATAGTTGAATAATGAAGAAAGGTGTTACCCAAATCGATCAATCTATGTCAATGGTAATTTGCTTTTTAAATTAAAAACAAAATTATGTCTAGAGTACTGTTAGCATTGCCTACGATCCATGCACTTACATAAATGCTGTTTGTGCAGGATATCAAACATTATTAACAGCCACAGAGGAAGAGTCCCTGAAGAACTCACAGAACTGGAATACTACTGCTAGCTCTTAATATATCTTCTTTTCCTACAGAAATCCTATGAAAAAATGGCTAAACCAAGAATCACAAGAGAAACACCTTCTGAGTGCAACTGTCCAGCAGGTAAAAAATGAAACTTACTTCACTAGGTTCCCTCTAGAGGAGACCGTTTGCAAACAAAAGGTCCTGTGCCTGTCAGGTCTACCTGTAACAGTAACAGAGAAAGAATGCAGACCCAACTTGCTTTAATAAAATCAACATGTCTCCCATAGACAGATGGCGAGTAAAGGCCCAAATATTATTTTAAGCAGCATACCAGTGTCTGTGAGAGGAAAACAAATAAGCTAATCATCATGAAAAATACAGGCAAGGGGATATATGAAGTTCTTAGTGTCCCAGATTGAAAAGTCATCTTCAATTTTATTAAATAATTTCAGTGTTCGTGGTGAACATGGTCTGAATGGTGTGAAGCCCTGGTATTTAATTATCCTTAAGAGTTTGCTGTATATTCTCTGGGATGATTATTAGGGACTTTTTTTCCATCTTAATGTGATAAATGAATAATAAACAGCAATCCCCTTTGGTTTTTTTGTTGTTGTTGTTGTTTTTTTGGTGGTTGTTGTTGGCTCTATCAGCTGCTTTCCTTCTTGCCACCACTAGAGCTCCAAATTGCATCAGATTTACCTGGCTCCTTGGGAAGGAACTCTTTGAAGGGGCACATTCCTACACACAGAACCAAAGGGGGTTTTTGGTGAGTTACAGAAATATACTCAGTTCTGTTTGCCCAATAAAAAGACATCACCCAAACTCAGGCTTTGTGTTGAAAGTAAACATTCTGGAGAACACCAGTTGATGCAATATTATCTTAGGAAATTAACTGGCTGGCCAAAAAGGCTTAGAAAGAATATATGGCACTTCCCACCTGATTTGGCTGGAACCTCTGTTTGCCGTGCGTGACTAAGACTTTTCACCCAGATATCTGTTTGCAGGACAGAGAGAGACAAGTGTGACCTCAACTCAGTTGCTGTGGACACATGCACATCCATTGAAGTTGACACTCTTGATGACAGGCTGAGTCTCAGAGCCAGGGTCGGTAGCAAAGAAGCAAAGTTGTGTTGTTTGTAGTCACTAATGGCTTTTGCTAGGACTCAGGTCTTACTGGGGTTTGCCCAGCTAGCCTCTGGGAATGCTTTGAGGACGATTTTTTTGAATGGCTTCTCACGATAGTAGAGGCTCTTTGTGATTTCCTTTTTATAATTAGGAGAGTTTTAAGTGCTAGCAATCTTAAGATTCATCCCCTGGGCAGAGGGACTCCAGAGTCAGAAACCTAATAAGGAATCCAGTATGAGCTGCATCAGTCTAGACTGCAATCTTAGAGCTGGAATCAATTAATTGGGATTGTGTTTCATCTTCCCCCACTTTTCTCTTCTTCTCCTTCCCTCTCAGTTGGCTTCCCATCCCCTTCTCCCTTCCCTTCCTTTCCTAGTCCTCTCCCCTCCTTCTCTTGTCCCTTCCCCCCTTCTCTCCCTCTCTCCTTTCCCTTGCCCCTCTTCTGTTCCCTTCACCACCCTCTCCAGCTTTTTCTTTTTCTTTTCTTGCAGCACTGGGAATCAAGCCCGGGGCCTTGCGCATGCTAGGAAAACCCAAATGGAGTTTTCTTTCTGATAGTATATTTGGAAAAAGTGACTGTGTTTTTCAAATATTGTTAATCCCCTAACCTTCTCATCCCCCAAACACAATAATCCCAAAGCCTATGAACATTAACAGCCAGCTAAACAAGTTTAGTTAAGTATTTGAGTTTGATCCTCTCCATCATGAGGTTTAGAATGACCTCAGATGTGGGCCACACATTTAATCTAACAAAGGCATGGGCCTTACCAGCCTGAAGCAGACTTCCAAAAGGCAGATGGTCCAGAGCCTGGCTTGAAATTATAACTAGGTTATAACTGTAATTGCGGCTTGGTTTTCATTGGACGATCACAAGCAGTTCAGCTATACAGAAAGAAATGTGTATCCACAATTTTTGGTCATTTTCTGTGGCTGAGAATAGCCTCTGTTTTTTTTTTTCCTCGACAATGAATACTTTTTTAGATGGTATTTAAGGTGATCATATTAATTAGTATGAGGGCATTTATGTACCTATGAAACTAGTCCTATATCATTAGGACAACCTCCTCTGGTCGTATCTTACAAACTTTAGTGCCAAGAACATAAAAGTCTCTGGGATATTTTTAGGATGTTGGAGGTTACACAGTCTAAGTCATAAGTTTAATATGGGTATTGTCTCTTAAGAAGAGCCTGTCTATCACATGTGAACATTTCTAAACATCCCATGCCTTCGCCACATCATGGTGACGAATCCTAATGTTGGTATTCTCAAGTTATTTCTAAGTTTTCAACATAGTTCTGCTGACAATAAGAAACACAAGTGCTTCCTGTTGTTTAATGTATACACCACAGCCAAGAAACATAGGCAAAGGTAGGCCCTGGGACTCAATGCCTGTAATCCTAGCTTCTCAGGAGCCTGAGATCTGAGGATTGCAGTTTGAAGCCAGTTGGGGCAGGAAAGCCTATGAGACTCTTATCTCCAATAAACTACTCAGAAAAATCTGGAAATGGCACTGTGGCACATGTGGTAGAATGCCAGGCTTGAGCAAAAGTTGCTTGGGACAATGCCCAGAGTTCAAGTCCCAGGACCAACAAAAACAAAAATCCCATGCAAGAGTAAGCATTTATTGCTTCAGGTTTAAATTTATTGTAGTAAACATGTGTAAGGAAAATATAATTGTTGAAAAAGACTAAAGGGAAAGCAGTGTCAATGTGTTTGAAGAAAATGGGGTCGTTTGATGTTTAAATCTGCCTTTGGCCATGTTCAATGTTTTTAATGCATACAAGTTTGCTAGTCTGACACTTTAGCTTAACTAGATATTAGAAATCTTCCTTTTAGCAAGACTATTTCAAAGTTGGAAAATACTCATTTTCCTCTGCAAAGGAATGGTCTCTATAACATCCAGTGAAATGGATTATCTAATATCAGATATACGAACCTCAGACTCAGAGAAGCCAGAAGCCATTAGTGTGAATAAGATGTTTGTCGACCTTGTGCTGGGTTTAATGGGATAGCTTTTAGAAGAATTTGGCCAGCAGCACACATGTCTAGCTGGGCACTGTAAGTCCAGAATGGCTCAGAATGAATTTAACCTCACTCCCCTAACCATCTTCTTCTCCTGTGTCTCCCAGTGAATGGTGTCATTGTCCAAACCAGACTGAAGTCGCCTCTTTAAATTTTAATTTTGGAAATAATGGGATTAAGTGGTGAAAGATGCCAGAGATAACGATGGATAATGGAAATAGGTAGTAACTACTGACCTATGTACATGTTAAATAATTGTTTATGTGAATGTAACCACTTACAGTTATACACATGAATATGTCTCATAGTTGATTTCATTTCTGTGGCAATCTTAACTCCAGTCCTAAGACACACAAAACTATGAGTGAGACTGAACTGTTATTGATTACTGATGTGACTCTACTGGTGTCAGTCACCTAGTGGTGAGGTTCTACTTTTGTCAAACTGTTGCTGAGACTGAGCCACTGTCAAGTGTTGGTGAGACATGACGGGTACCATTCCTGCAGAGTCAGAACCAGAGCAATGTCTTCTGTAATTGAAATTAATCAACTTAGCCTTGGGGATTTACTATATTAAATCAAGCTAGAGATGGATGAACAAGAAAATCTCTTCTGTCTCAGTGACAGAAATTGTTTGTCTACAGACATTTCTCTTGGTCACTATGGCAACAACCCCCTCCCCCAACTTTGCTAGCCATTAAGATGTATCAAGTGTACTGGAAGACAGAGATGACCGTTTGCAGCATCAGGCATTTAAAATAAAAATGGATTTCCTAGAAAGTTGGAAAGTTATTTCTTGGAGGAAATGTGAGATCCTTAAAAACCTTAATCGGCTTTTTTTCTTACTTGAAAAGTAGTTTGTTTCTTTCTTCAGTCATGGTGAAGCTGTGTGCATAGGACAATGCATGCCCTTCATGCACCTGTGTTTAGGAATCTGCTCCCTGGCAGTGCCCTGGGCAGGGCAGAGTTACATACACAAGCAAAATCGCAGTTCCTGCCACCTAGGGCAGGCACTCATAGTCAGGGAAATAAAACCTAAGGAGTTGATAGATTTGAAAGTTATTTGTAGACTTAAAGGTGATAGGAAAATATAGTAGTTTAAAAATTTACCCAAGCAATCAGGGCTGGGAATGTGGCTTATTGGTAGAGTGATTGCGTAGCATGCATGAAGCCCTGGGTTCAATTCCTCAGTACCACATAAACAGAAAAAGCCAGAAGTGGTGCTGTGTCTCAACTGGTAGCATGCTAGCCTTCTGCAAAAGAAGCTCAGGGACAGTGCCGAGGTCCCTGAATTCAAGCCCCAGGATTGGCAAAAAACAATTACAAGCAATAAATTAATGAGCATTACACAAAAAGTAAAAAATTCCAAATTGGTAGGCTATTGCTCTCAGAAAGAGTTTAGCGACAATGCTTCTGAAAGGGTAGTAATTGGATTTAGAATGACTAAGGTATCAATAATTTGAGTATGACAGGCTCTTCAGAGTAGATAGTCAGAACAAATACCTGGAGAGCCTTTTAGAGGCAGAACTTGGGCAGTTTGCTGGGATTATGGCAAGCTGGCTAAAATC
Source organism: Perognathus longimembris pacificus (assembly GCF_023159225.1). NCBI lineage: Eukaryota > Metazoa > Chordata > Mammalia > Rodentia > Heteromyidae > Perognathus > Perognathus longimembris. The sequence goes on along the minus strand of NW_025961287.1, from coordinate 2,412 downwards.
ATAACGTGGAGGCTAAATGTTACCTGGTACCAATACCACTGTTCATGGTACAGTTCTGTTTGTTGTTGGTGGGGTTTTTGTATGACATTTAGCTGAAAAGGTAATTATAAAATCATGAAGGTAATACAATTATAGCTAAAATTCATTGAGTGCTTATTCAGTAGTGCAGGCAGGCACTATTTCAAGGTTTTACATGTTTTATTCCCTAATTATAGGGGATAAGCACTATTTATTCTTAAAAAATTACTTCCATGTTTGCAGATGATAAATTGAGGTATAGATAGAATAAAGAAGGTCAGACAGCAAGTAGCTCACAGCCACTGATCAAGTCAAGCAGATAAAGCTCATAGGGTTAGTTAGTGCCATATGGGAGAACAGCTTAAAAGTAAAAATATGTCTAGAGCGTGGACAAACTGAAAAAATACTGGATTTGTGGCTGGGGGCGGGGATCGCCCTTTAGAACTCTGCACAGAAGAGTCACATGAAACTATTTTGAAGAGAGGAAGCTTGGTGAATCCAGGGCACCAACTTGAAACCATAAGACCAGGCTACAAGTTTCTCAACTGGGGAGTAAAAGTTTGAGGTAGACTGAGGGCAGGAAGGATGGAAAGGGAGGACTGGAAAGGGAATTCATTTGAGTCCTGCTACTAGGGAGAAGGCATTAATGATGATTTGTATGCTTTTTCAGGTTAATGGTGATTGCATTAGCAGGTGGAGAGCCTGTGCTTTTATTGATTGAACTTCCTAATGCTGACCATTCTCAACTACCCTTCCTTTGAAATTATCTTTCCTCCATTGTGCTGGTGATCACTGTTGCACCTCAGCTCTCCTCTCTTCCACCCTCCTTCTGTGGTTCTTTTCTGAAGTTGGCAGTCTTCACTGTCAAATCTGGGACTCATTTCTTTCCCTCTCCACTATGCTACAGAGTAGATATGCTGTCCAATTAGCTTCATTCTGAAAGCTGCACAATTTCATGGCAGGGGACAGCTGGGGCCCATTCCCATCCATCTTCACCATATTAGCTGTGGAATAATACTCTTAGATACTGTTTGGCTCAAGTGTGAATGTGAATGATACCTCCATAATGGAGTTTTTCAATGCACCGAGTCTAGAGAAAAGGCTCCCAACACAGTGGTCCCTTGGCAAGTTTTATTTGCTCTTTTTCTTTTCTTCCCTCTTCCTCCTATCCAAAAATTTCCCTTCAGTTGAAGTCACTTCCCTGATGGGGATTCCTCCTATGTTAACAGAAATAGTCATGGTTTTTATTTGCTTGCCAGATGTTAAACTGTGCACAATCACCTTTGATAGATAAATAGCACAGTGATTGTCTTTTGGTTTCAAACAAGGATTGAGTTAATACTCTAAAAATATAAGAGATAGGAATGACAACGGGTTATAATCATAAACTGGTTGTACGTGTAACTACTTCAGACAGAGGGGCAAAGATTAATCTTCCAGTTGGACTCCAAAATACAGAATAAAACAAGCTGTAGTAACATGATATATGAAACATAAAAATGGCCAACCCCCTTCCATATCTAGAAATTGTGTTTGTACAGATGTTAAGAATGATACAATGGCTGATCTTTTATGTAGCAATTATAGTAGGAATTTTATTTGATGAAACTGATGCTATTGAAAAAATTTATCTCAGCAAAGTACTGACTCATACAGAATAATATGAATTTTTTTCTTTTTGCGGGGGTTGGGTAAATGAGCCTAAGTAAACTTGCTAAAAATGTGTTAAAAAAAAAAAAAACAACAACATAGGGGATGGGGATATGGCCTAGTGACTAGAGTGCCTGCCTCGTATTCATGAGGCCCTGGGTTCAATTCCCCAGCACCACATATACAGAAAATGGCCAGAAGTGGCGCTGTGGCTCAAGTGGCAGAGTGCTAGCCTTGAGCAAAAAGAAGCCACGGACAGTGCTCAGGCCCGGAGTCCAAGCCCCAGGACTGGACAAAAAAAAAAAAAAAAAAAAACTATGCTCTTCAAAATAAGCCCAGGGACAGTTCCCAGGCTTTGAGCTTGAGCTCCAGGATTGGCATAAGAAGAGGAAGAGCAGGAGGATGTGAAGGAAGAAATGCTTAGGTTTAGCAGCATGAAGTGGGACTGTCCTGGGTTTATTTAAACTCTAGCCTTGCCATTTCCTACTTCTTTGACCTAATCCAGTTACTTCTTTGAGTCCCAGTTTCTTTCTCCATTTGAGAGAGAGAGTCTGGGGAAGGGGTGACATTGTCTAAAAAGAAATGTACTCATTACCCTATATGTTATTGTAATCTCTCTGTACCTCACCTTTTTAATAATAAAAGAATAAAAAACTACAAAAATTAAAAAAAAAACCCACAGGATAAATACCACCTTGAGCCATCCATAACAATTTTCCATATATTTAAATAAAATACATAAAA